>NC_143014.1:126419714-126709714 GCF_055824585.1 Amblyomma mixtum | reverse complement strand
CGACCTTTTATATTTAAGAGTTGGTATAGTTACCTACGCTATCAGCATTCGTGCGGATGAATGAAAAACTTTGAAATGAACGCATTTCGATAGCGAGCTCGGTAGGATGGCAGGGCAGCGTCCTCACTGCTGTTCCTTCCATTCATGCAGTCCCAGCAAGTAAAACATGAAGTCGCTCAAAATTATTACAGCCGCCTGCATTACAGCCTGCATTACACCAGCATGACAGCCGCCGCAGCTCGGCGACTAGACAAGCCCCCATCGTATGGCGCCATCTGTCCGCTCTCGAGAGAAGCGCAAGGAGCCACGAACAAGATCTGGTCGCGTCGCCGGGCGCAGTGTCAGCACCTAAATATTTATTTATTTACTCTCAGGGCCGAAGCATTACAGAGATGAGTGGGGTGATACACAACAAAAACAGAACAAGTAACGCAGCACTACAATGTAAAATCAGTTACAGCATTCTTAAACAAGTCGGCGTTTGTAATGGAGGCGATGGAAGCGGGAAGGTGGTTCCATTCCTTAGCAGTCTTGGGGATAAAAGAGGCGAAGTGTAAGTTGGTGGGATTGCTTGGTAAGCCAACTTTGAACTGGTGGTCGCTGCGGGATGAAATGTAAGATGGCGGTACAAGCAACGTATCTCTGAGATGATGGCTTGAATCGTAGATTTTGTGGAATAGGCATAGACGGGAAATTCTTCGACGAATTGAAAGATCCGGTAAGTTTAAATTTGCTTTCATTTGAGTTACCCTTGCAGTTCGATGATAGTTAGAAATGTAATGTGGGGACTCGCACAGGTAGTGTGGACGGCCACAGTCCTTGTCCCAGCAGTGCTTCTCAGCAGGCCGGCGTTCGCAAGCGCGCACCCGAGCTTCGTCAGCTTCGTCTTCTATCTTCTTCGTCTCCTTCGTCGGCGCTAGCCGCTGGGGCAGCAAACCCCAACTCTCTTTCTTACAATACCCCCGGGATGAAAAGGCGCCATCCTGGCGGCCTAAGGGCACGAGACGATAGCTGGGTCGTAGTAAGGCTTCAGGCGGTCTAAGTGCACAATTTCACGGCCGCGGCGGCGATGGTCAGACGAAGGCGAGATGGGCTCCACGAGATAGTTAACTGGCGATGTCTGCTGAACAACGCGATAGGGGCCCTGGTATTTGCTCAGCAGTTTTGTAGACTGTCCTGGGTTGGAGGAGGGCACCCAAAGCCAAACCAAGGATTCAGGAAGATAGGGCGGCGGCAGACCGGGAGAAGCGGCGCGGGAGCTTTTCTGACGGTGCTGGTCGTGTGAAGTAAAAGAACGGGCGAGTTGGCGGCATTCTTCGGCATGCGCAGCGGTCTGAGAAACGGTTGTAAATTCGGACGAATCGGGGCGGTAAGCAAGTACGGTGTCCATGATGGAGGAAGGTTCGCGTCCGTACAGAAGAAAATACGGGGAAAAACCAGTAGTGGCTTGCGTTGCAGAGTTGTAGGCGTATGTAACGAAAGGTAGAATGTGGTCCCAGTCTGAGTGATCGGCAGAAATGTACTTGGCCATCATGTCGCCGAGGGTCCGGTTAAAGCGCTCGGTCATGCCGTTCGTCTGCGGATGGTACGAAGACATCGTGCGGTGAACGATATGACACTCCCGAAGGAGGGCTTCCACGACGCCGGACAAGAAGACGCGACCCCGGTCGCTGAGCAATTCCTGAGGCGCACCGTGGCGAAGAATGATGTGCTGAAGTATGAAACCGGCTACGTCAGAGGCAGTCGCAGCTGGCAACGGGGCAGTTTCGGCATAGCGCGTGAGATGATCAATGGCGACGATGATCCAGCGGTGCCCGGCGGCAGTGATGGGAAGAGGGCCATAGAGGTCAATTCCAACACGGTCGAATGGCCGGGCGGGACACGGTAAAGGTTGCAGAGGAGCAGGTGAGTGCGGTGGGGGGTTCTTGCGACGCTGGCATTCCAGGCAAGAGCGTACGTATTGGCGGACAAAACGGTACATGCCCCGCCAATAATACCGAAGGCGCAGGCGGGTAAAAGTTTTCAGCAGACCGGCATGAGCGCATTGCGGGTCATCATGATAACTGGCACAAATGGCGGAGCGGAGATGCCTTGGAATCACGAGCAGCCATTTGCGACCATCGGGGAGGTAGTTCCGACGGTACAGCAGCTGGTCACGCACGACAAAGTGATGAGCCTGACGACGGAGTGCTCTAGAAGGGAGGTGCGCTGAGCGGTTGGCTAAGAAATCCAGAAGAGAAGTGATCCAAGGATCCTTGCGCTGCTCAGAAGCCATATCAACGTTGTCAAGAGAAGGTGCGAGGCCGGAAATAGATGGCGGGTCAGGATCAGAGGTCAGAGGGGAGCGCGAGAGAGCGTCGGCATCGGAGTGTTTGCGACCGGAACGATAAATGACCCGAATGTCGTAATCTTGTAAACGCAGAGCCCAACGAGCGAGGCGGCCAGATGGATCTTTGAGTGAAGACAGCCAGCAAAGGGCATGGTGATCGGTAATAACATCGAACGGGCGTCCATATAAGTAAGGACGAAATTTTGTGATCGCCCAAATAATAGCCAAACATTCTTTCTCTGTGACAGAATAATTAGTCTCTGCTTTTGTGAGTGTACGGCTGGCGTAAGCAACGACGTACTCATTGAAACCAGGTTTTCGCTGGGCTAGAACGGCACCGAGACCAATGCCGCTGGCGTCCGTGTGGAGTTCTGTAGGCGCGGAAGGGTCGAAATGGCGCAAGATCGGAGAAGTGAGAAGCTGCCGCAGCGTTGCAAAAGCTTCGTCGCATGCAGGGGACCAAGCCGACAAGTCGGGGCTACCAGCGAGAAGTTGCGTCAGCGGGGCGATAACGGCAGCAAAATTCTTGATGAACCGGCGAAAGTAGGAGCAAAGTCCAACAAAGCTTCTCAGTTCTTTCATGCACGCGGGCTTCGGGAAATCAGCAACTGCGCGGAGCTTGGCAGGGTCCGGAAGTACACCATCCTTGGAGACGACGTGGCCTAGAATAGTCAGCTGACGGGCGCCAAAACGACACTTTTTCAAGTTCAGCTGCAGGCCAGCATCACTGAGACAGCGAAGAACACTCTCGAGGCGGAAAAGATGAGACGGAAAATTCTTGGAGAAGATGACAACGTCGTCCAAGTAGCAGAGGCATGTCTGCCATTTAAGTCCACGGAGGATGTTGTCCATCATACGCTCAAAAGTGGCAGGCGCGTTGCACAGACCGAAGGGCATCACATTAAACTCATACAGCCCATCAGGCGTGATGAAAGCTGTTTTCGGGCGATCGACGTCGGCCATCGGCACCTGCCAGTACCCAGAGCGCAGATCCAACGAAGAAAAGTATTCCGCTCCCTGCAGGCAATCCAGCGCGTCATCTATACGAGGCAGGGGGTAGACGTCCTTCCGAGTAATTTTGTTTAGCCGGCGGTAGTCGACGCAGAATCTAATGGAGCCGTCCTTTTTCTTGACGAGCACGACCGGAGAAGCCCACGGGCTCTGAGAGGGCTGGATCACGCCGCGATGTAGCATGTCGTTCACCTGGTCATCAATGATGCGGCGCTCGGCGGAGGAGACGCGGTAGGGGCGTTGGCGCAAGGGTCCATGGGTGCCAGTGTCGATATGGTGGCGAACCGCTGTTGCACGACCCAACGGTGCTTGAGGAGAGTCGAAGGATGCGCGGAAGCGCTGCAGCAAAGCGATGAGCTGGGCGCGTTGGTGAGGTGGTAGAGCGGCATCGACAGAATGGGAAAACATATCCGTGGAGGACGGGTCGGCGACGTCGGTGGGAGGAGTGAGAGCGTTGATGTCAGGGGCGTCTGGGTCATCAAGGACAGGAGAAGCGTCGTCGAGATCGATCACATCTACCGTGCCAAGCGATTCTCCCCGAAGTAAAGTGGTGGGGAATGGCAACGGGTTTGCGACGTACAGGGCGGCACAACCACCAGAAAGAGTGAGCACGGCATGAGGGAGCATGACAGATTTTCGGTGCGCACAAAGAGGAGAGGGTGAATAAAGGACAGTAGCGTCAGAGAGGGTAGCACAGGTCAGCGGCACGAAAACAGAAGAGAAAGCTGGTACGTCGACGTCATCAGCGGCGAGAATAGGCGCGGCGGTAACAGGGGAGACGTCCACAAGAGCATCACACAGCGGCGACAAATCAATTTCAGCACGTGCACAGTCGATGATGGCGTGATGCGCGGACAGAAAGTCCCACCCGAGGATGATGTCATGCGAGGAGCGGGCGAGAACGAAGAACTCAATGGTGTATGAGAGGCCTTGGATGACGAGGCGGGCAGTGCACGCTGCGAGAGGGCGAATGGGGTCGGCACTGGCGATGCGAAGCGAAAGGTCAGAAAGCGGCGTCATCACTTTTTTTAGTTTGCGGCACAAGTTGCGACTAATGATGGACACGGCAACACCAGTGTCAATAAGCGCGTCAACAGTAACACCTTCAACGATCACTTCAATAACATTCATGGGAGCGGTGATAGGGCTTGAGACAGTCGTTGACGGCGCAGTTCTTGCCTCCGGAACTGCGGCGCCTAGTTTTCCGTTTGGAGGGGTGGTGACCGGCGGCGCATAGGAGAGAGCGAACGGCGTCGAGGAGACGGCGACCGATGGCTTCGGGTGCAGGAGTCGGAGCGAGACGGAGAGGGATTCTGAGGAGGTAGAGGAGGAGTGACAGGGACGGAAGGCAACGGAACGTCGTACGTCGGTGGGCGCCCGTAGTCGTAAGGACGGGATCCGCGCGTGCGGCACCAGCGGGCCACATGACCAGCGAGACCGCAGGCATAGCAAATCGGGCGGTTATCTGGGGTGCGCCACGGATTCACAGGGCGGGGACCGGTGCGAGGCAGAGGATGGTGAGTTAGTGGCAGCGCAGGGGCGAGCTGCTGCTGAGGGTAGACGTTGACAGGTGGCGCATAAGTAGGCATAACCGGCTGAGGTCGTGGCCGGGCAACTGCTTCAGCATATGTAAGCGGTGCAGTGACCAGAGGTGGTGGATTGGCAGGCGGCAGGACCTCAGCTACCTGCTCCTGGATGACACGCTGAATAGAAGGCGACAGCGATGGCGTTGGAGCGGGTTGACAGGTAACCAGCGATAATTGACGAGCCACCTCCTCCCGCACAAACTGCTTGATGTGCTGAAGAAGTGTCGGCTGATCGTGGGCAGGACTGCCTGCTGCCAAGCTCGAAATGCTGTCGTCCGAGCAAGTGGTACGGCGGGTGACATGTCGCTGTTTGCGGAGCTCGTCGTAGCTCTGACACAGAGACACCACGTCGGAGACGGTTTGGGGATCTTTAGACAACAACATTTGAAACGCATCGTCCTCAATCCCTTTCAAAATGTGTCGGATTTTGTCCGCCTCGCTCATAGATGGATTTAGCCGCTTACACAAATCAACGACGTCCTCGATATAGCTCGTGAAGTTCTCACCGTTCTGCTGGGCACGACTGCGCAACCGTTGTTCAGCACGAAGTTTTCGGAAAGCGGGGCGGCCGAACACGTCAGTCAGGCTGGTTTTTAGAGCCGCCCAGGTAGTAAAATCCGCTTCGTGGTTGCGGAACCACAAATTGGCGACATCGGTCAAGTAGAAGATGACATTCGTGAGCTTAACGACGTCATCCCATTTGTTGTAAGCACTCACGCATTCGTAAGAGGCCAGCCAATCTTCTACATCGGTGTCGTCAGTACCGCTGAAGATCGCAGGGTCGCGCTGACGGACGGCACCGGAACAGATGACAGCGGTGGAGACAGGTTGGGCCGAAGTTTCAGATGTCATGGTAGAGCCTGGTAGCCTGGGCATCGTGGCGTAGCTCCAGGAGAAGAGCAAGCAGCACCTCCACCAAGTGTAATGTGGGGACTCGCACAGGTAGTGTGGACGGCCACAGTCCTTGTCCCAGCAGTGCTTCTCAGCAGGCCGGCGTTCGCAAGCGCGCACCCGAGCTTCGTCAGCTTCGTCTTCTATCTTCTTCGTCTCCTTCGTCGGCGCTAGCCGCTGGGGCAGCAAACCCCAACTCTCTTTCTTACAGAAAAAATAAAACGGACAGCCTGATTTTGAATGGCTTCGATTTTCAGAATTAGTGAGTTAACAGAAGGGTCCCATACAGACGACGCATATTCAAGTTTTGTCCTGACTAGGGTTTTGTACAGTATAAGTTTCAAGTTAGTGGGCGCCATAGAAAAGTTGCGACGTAAGTAACCGAGAGTACGGTTAGCATTACTTGTGACATAGTCGACATGAGCTTGCCAGGAAAGGTTACTGAAAATATGCACACCAAAGTATTTGTACGTGGAAATATGGGTTAAAGGAGTATCACATAGTGAACAATCACAGGAAACTTCTGTAGGTGAGTGGCGGGAAATTCTCATAAACTTGCACTTATTTACATTCAGTTTCATTAGCCAAGTGCTACACCAAGAGGAAATCTGATTAAGGCCCGACTGGAGGATAAGGCGGTCACAAGAGCTTTTAATTTGACGGTAAATAGCACAATCATCAGCAAAGAGTTTTATGGAAGAAGAAATCTTATTAGGTAATTCGTTAATATAGATTATAAAGAGCAACGGCCCCAGCACTGATCCCTGTGGAACATCAGAGGCTACACCGCAAGGATAAGAGCTATGGCAGTTAGCAGTTACAAATTGCGTGCGATTAGGCAAGAAGCATTCTATCCATTTTAAGACGTTCGGATCAATGTTAAGTCTGCTTAGTTTCAGAAGTAGTAAACTATGGCAAATAGTATCGAAAGCCTTGGCGAAATCAATGAAAATGCAGTCAATAACTAAGTTTCAATCAAGAGCAGAAAACAAGTCATTTGTAAAGGCTAAAAGTTGAGTTTCACATGAATAGTTATTTCGAAAACCGTGTTGATGAATACTGAAAAAAGAGTTACTCTCAAAAAAAGTTATTATATGGCTGTAAATTACATGTTCCAGTAGCTTGCAGGGAATGCTTGTTAGTGAAATCAGTCTGTAATTGGTAGGGAAATGAACGTCACCTGACTTGTTCAAAGCAACCACCTTCCCCACTTTCCAGTCCTCCGGAAGTTCACCACATTGCAAGGACTGCGGAAAAAGTTTTGTTAACAATACTGCAGAATACGCATCAGTGTTTTTCAGGAATTTCGAACTGATATAATCGATGCCTGGTGCTGCAGATAACCCAATCGGGACCACATGCGCCTCTCCGCGCATGCGTCGATGGTCCTTCTTTCCTTCTTTCTCTCTTTTCTTTTCTCTATATATTTCCGAGCTGGAAATAAAGGGGCGTCTTTTCTGCTCTGCGAATCGGCCTGTTTTCATCACGTTGCTGCCGGCCTTTGGCCGGTAGAACGTAACAGTGGCGACGAGGATTCTGCTGCAGCAAGGAAGCCAGCATATACGCCCAAGCACGACAGCGAAGCAGAAGGAGCCCACCACCAGCCATGGCACACAGGCTACCGGAATTTGAAGACGAAAAAGATAAGTGGCAGGCGTACCTAGTCAAGGTGGAAGCCTATTTCGAAGCGAATGATGTGAAGGACGATGCTAAGAAAAGAGCCTTGCTGGTAGCTGCGCTTGCAACAAGAACGATAGAAATTTTGAACGGGAAGGTAGCACCACGAAAGCCTAGCGCCCTGACCTACAAAGAAGTTGTGCAGGCCCTAAACAGCTACTACGACCCGGTACCGAATGAAATTTCTGAAAGTTTCAAGTTCTTCCATCGCTGCCAGCAAGAAGGAGAATCTGTACATGAATTCATAGTGGCAATACGGCAGTTGGCACACAATTGCAATTTTGGAACTGCGCTGGACAGAATGATAAGGGACCGTATTGTGTGCGGCGTCCGGTCCAAGAATGTGCAGAAGCAGCTGCTAGCGACGAAAAATCTGACTCTTGAGGAAGCCGAGGCTCTTGTCCTTGCCGCAGAGAGCGCTGAGCGCGATTCGCAAGGTATTGTTATGGACCAAGAACAAGCGAGATTGCTAAAGCTCTCTGGTCAATACGAGTCGCGCGCGAAGTCGCAGGGCGTACAACAATGCAAATGTTGCGGTAAGCATGGTCATAAGACAGAGGCTTGTCGGCTAATCAAGCGCAAATGTTACAAGTGTGCACGGCCAGGGCATTTAGCTAAAATGTGTCCGGCAAATGAGCGAAGTAGAATGCTAGCAGTAACGGCACAGACGACAGAAACCGATGAGAGTGATAGCAGCGCGTCACAAATTTGGTCCTTGACCACTCCGCGCTCTCTCATACCCCCCATTAGGAAACCGTTTACGTGGAATGGCATCGAAATAATGATGGACATCGATACCGGCTCCCCTGTTTGCGTAATTCCCAAGAGCATTTACGAATTGCACTCTCATCGATGGCCGCAGCTACAGAAGTCTGAAGTACAGCTTTCATGCTATCTGGGAAAGTTGCCGCTCCTGGGTGCATTGACATTGCCAGTTTCATATGAAGGTGCAACAGTGCAGTGCAGTTTGACTGTTTTAGACTGCAATGGCCCCAGTCTTTGCGGTCGGGACCTGCTGAAAAAATTAACAGACGAACGCATTCAAGTGCTGAGCGTCTATTCGAAGGCTCCCGTGGCAAGACAAACCTTGGAGGACGTGCCGACGCTGCTCCAGCGACACTCCGACCTCTTCACTGAGGGCGTTGGTCTCATGAAAGGCCCGCCAGCCCGACTGCACATCAAGGCTGGAGCAAACCCAAAGTTCTTCAAGGCAAGGAAAGTTCCTTTTGCGCTGCGTGATAAAGTGTCTAAGGAGCTTGACAGATTAGTCTCAGCAGGAATAATATCGCCAGTCTCTCATTCTGAATGGGCAACGCCCATCGTGCCAGTTTTGAAGAAGGACGGAACAGTGCGCATTTGTGGGGACTTCAAGGTGACACTAAACCCTGTGTGCGATGTTGAGCAGTACCCCTTGCCTGTCATCGACGACATTTTTGCAAACCTATGTGGAGGAAAAAAATTCAGTGTGCTAGATCTTCGCGATGCTTACAATCAGGTCGAGCTAGATGAAGACTCGCGGAAATTAGCGGTGATAAGCACACAAAAGGGGCTCTTTCGCTACAACAGGTTACCGTTTGGCATCGCATCAGCGCCAGCGATATTTCAACGGAAAATTGAATCGGTGTTGCAAGGACTGAAAGGGACTCAGGCTTATCTAGACGATGTCCTGATAGCCGAGAGCAGCGAGGCTGAAAATGTAAACCTGCAAGCGGTGCTACAGCGTTTCCGCGAGAACGGTATCAAACTTCGTTGCGACAAGTGCAAGTTCGGTCAACAATCAGTGACGTATCTTGGCCATCTTATTGATGCTGAAGGATTGCACCCGCTCGAGAAGCACGTGGATGCAATCAGGCTAGCCCCTTTACCGCGAAATGTTGCCGAGTTGCGGTCCTTTTTGGGACTGGTTACATTTTACAACCAGTTTTTGCCAAATCTTTCCACTATGCTGGCACCGTTGTACAGCCGTCTTGAAAAAGGTGCAAAATGGGTTTGGCAAGAAAAAGAAGACTCGGCATTTCAGAAGGCCAAGGAAGCTTTGTGTTCAGCCCCAGTGCTAACGTACTTTAATCCGCCGCTGGAGTTGATGTTGGAATGCGACGCTTCGCCTTACGGTGTCGGAGCTGCCCTTTTCCACCGAGTAAATGGAGAAGACAGGCCAATTGGTTTCCGATCAAGGACGCTTACCTCAGCTGAGAGAAAATACTCCCAAATTGAGCGAGAAGCTTTAGCCCTGGTGTTTGGCGTGACACGGTTCCGCGATTACCTGTTGGGACGTGAGTTCACGCTTGTAACGGACCACCGCCCCTTGTTGGGTCTTCTCAGACAGGATCGTCAAACTTCTCTCATGGCTGCCGCCCGAATTCAGCGCTGGGCGCTTTTGCTCGGGGCATACAAGTACAAGCTCGTCTGCAAACCTGGCAAACAGATGCTAATTTCTGACGCTTTAAGCCGTTTGCCTCAATCGCTGCAGGAGCCGCAAGCGGAAACCGAAGATTTGTCGGAAATGGTGCTTATCATGGACGAATGGGACCAGCCAGCCGTTTCCCACCAAGAGATTCAAGCACTTGCAGCAGCTGACGGGATTTTGAAGACGAAAAAGATAAGTGGCAGGCGTACCTAGTCAAGGTGGAAGCCTATTTCGAAGCGAATGATGTGAAGGACGATGCTAAGAGCCTTGCTGGTAGCTGCGCTTGCAACAAGAACGATAGAAATTTTGAACGGGAAGGTAGCACCGCGAAAGCCTAGTGTCCTGTGTCGTGATACCAAGTGCTGCGCGTGAGAAACTGTCGAAGATGCTACACGAGTCTCATCAGGGTGCGTCTACCATGAAGATAAAGGCGAGGGCTAGTTTTTGGTGGCCCGGGCTAGATCAAGACATTTGTAGGATGGTCTCAAAGTGTCGAAGCTGTGTGCAGGCGCAGCCCATGCCACCTGCACGGAACCCCGTCAGCTGGCCGATTTCGCACGAGAGGTGGTCACGGCTGCATGCCGACTACGCAGGGCCTATTGGTAACAAGATGCTGTTGGTAATCGTCGACGCTCACAGCAATTGGATAGAAGCCATTCCAGTATCTAGAGCAACCGCTACTGCCACTGCCGACTGCATGCGAACCTTGTTTAGCAGGTTTGGATTGCCCCGCACCATAGTTACGGATAACGGTACCCCCTTTACCGGGTCCGAGTTTGCTGTATTTCTGCAGAAAAATGGAATCGAGCATATCCGGACCCCCACCTTATCACCCTCAAAGCAATGGTCTCGCAGAACGGGCCGTGAGAACTATCAAGGACGGTTTGAAGAGAATGCCTGGTGTGGAGTTGGCAACTGGTCTGGCGAGAATTCTTTGTAACTACAGGAATTCGCCACAGGCTTCAGGGTTTGCACCGTCCGAACTTCTTCTTGGGTACCGTTTGCGTACAAGACTAGACATGTGTTTTCCTCCTAGGAGCCACGAAATGCCCAAAAATCCAGCGGCTGATTCCGCCAGTTGGTACTTCGTCCCGGGAGATGCCGTTTATGTGCGCAACTACGGCGTAGGAGAAGAGTGGACACCAGGAAAAGTGAAATCTACGAGTGGTGCCCGTCTAGTCACTGTAGCAACTGAGGACGGAGTCGTTCGACGCCATGTCGACCAGATCCGAAAACGCTCATCAGACACAGACGGAAGCAGGGAAACGTCGAGTCCTGAAGAATCTCCTCCTACGACCTTAGGAACACCGAATTACGAGGCTCAAGACCTTCCCGAGGCGTCTGTTCCTGAGCTACGTCGGTCCACAAGAACCAAAAAGCCAGTGGGGCGCTACGGCTACTAGGAGAATGGAATGCTGCAGATAACACAATCGGGACCACATGCGCCTCTCCGCGCATGCGTCGATGGTCCTTCTTTCCTTCTTTCTCTCTTTTCTTTTCTCTATATATTTCCGAGCTGGAAATAAAGGGGCGTCTTTTCTGCTCTGCGAATCGGCCTGTTTTCATCACGTTGCTGCCGGCCTTTGGCCGGTAGAACGTAACACCTGGTGAGGAAGAGCTTAATTCCAGGTATTAATTTGCATATACCGGTCCAATCTAAAATGACAGGATCCATAGATGGGTGATCAATCTGAGACACAATAGGAAGGGTGGCCGGAACGTTCTTCAAAAAGGATGCTGAAAACACTTCATTCAAAAGAGTACAACAGCTTTCCTGAGGAACGAAATATCTATCAGGAGCGAGTAATTCAATCGGCGTAGTGTCATCACCGCGGACAACATTCCAAAATTTGCGCGAATTTGAGGCAAGCATCGATGGCAATGTGCGGTCGAAAAATGTATAGGTTTGGCGATTGAAAGTGCATTTGTGTACGCTGCTGCCACGCGATGATAAGCCTTCCTTCTTTCTTCGCACGTGGATAACTTGGCCTTCCAGACGATACGCTTTTTTTGTTCAGTAATCGCTTCAGTGACGCTGTGAACAAAGGTGCATTGGAGCTGTTTTTTATTCCTCATCGGGGAATAAATCGGTTAGTAAGCTCCAGTATTTTCGATTTCAAAGCAAGCCAATTTTCTTCTACTGATCTGTCAGAAAATCTAGAGAAGTAATCACTTATAAATTCTGCCAGTCCTGCGTTAATAGACGTATAGTGCGCTTTTCCGTAGTCTCTAATAAATTTTGTGCTTACTTGCTTGCGAGGGGAATCATTCCGCATATTAAAATGTATGACGGAAGGATCACTCAAGCCAGGCAGCTGAGAAAGTGACTGAACGAGGTACGGACGTGTGGTAAGTACTAGATCAAGGGTACTAGCGCTAGACAGTAATACGCGTTGAACTTGTAACTAACTGATACAAATTACAGTCGGAGCATGCTTCAGAAATGGAAATGCATTCCGCGGAGTTGCCAGTTGCAAACGGCAAAGGTACGTTCCAAGTGATGTTAGGAAAGTTGAAGCCGCCTGAAACGAAAGTGGGTGATGGGGGAAACCTGGTGTGCAATTTGCTTAGAACATAATACAAGTCAGATGAAAAGCTACTACATGAATTGGGAGGAGGATAACACGCGACAAAAATATCTCTGTAATTGAGGCGGATGTTCACACAAACCAATTCAAGCGAACAAAGAATAGGAACATTGAAAGAAACCAAGCCGTCCGCGACTGCTATCAAAACGCCACCTCCAGGTCGAGTTCCCCGGTCACACCTGTAGAATTTGTATTTACGTGCGCAATTCAAAATTTCTTTATCATCGATTTTAGCAGAGAGCCAAGTTTCTGTCAGGATCACCACGTCCGCTGTGCATGTGTCGATCAGACTGGAAAGGTTTGGTTTATGGGGTTCAACGTCCCACAGTGACTCAGGTTATGTGGGAAGCCGTAGTGGAGGACTCCAAAAGATTTCGACCGCATGAGGTTCTTTAACGTGCACTGTCAAGGACAGTACACAGGCCTCTAGAATTTCTCCTCCAAAGAAATTCAACCGCCGCGGCCGGGATCGAAGCCGCGTCTTTCGGGTCAGCAGCCGAGCACCATAACAACTGAGCCACCGCGGCGGCAGCAGACTGGATAGGGCGTCGCGTTTATTGCTAACGCTCCTTATGTTGCAAAAAGGGAAAGAAACGCTGCGTGCAATGTATCGACGTTCGATAATATCTAGTTATGGTGACAGCGGGGAGGCGCTTGTGGCGGGATTATCAGAGCTTGCCCTGACCGGGAAAGTGCGCTATCAACATGTACCTCGCAAACGCTGTCCGTTTGTGGTTTACGAATCCCTCGAAAGAAAAGTATATAACAACTGTACCTTATCCACATGAACAAAAATAATCTTGTATTTCTTGTACTGTCACTGGAAATTATGTTTTTGAATTCTTCGTTCGAACACGATATGTGAGTATATATGCAGCTTTCAGAAAGCCCCGTATTTAATCCAGATAGGAGCAACTTCTTTTCAACAAGCTGTATTCAGGGTTGAGCGATACTCCAGAAATTAATGCCAATAAGGTTCTGCAGTACAGTTGGTTATATTTTTATACACATCACATTCGAGAAAATTTTTTAAAGGTTTACCACGAATTGAAAGCATGCAAACAGCTCAGTCCTGCTAAAAGCTTTTGCAACCTCTTTTGACGACACAGGTTTAATTACGTCATCACCATTAATGCACTACTTCACGAAAAATATAATCTGCAAGTGCCCCCCCCCCCCCCCCCCCCAACAGAAAGACCTGTTTGTACAGAAATGACTAGCTAGGTATCAAGTTTAAGGCTTCGTATCAAGTTTAAGTTAGGTTGGAAGACGAGAAGGTCGTAGCGGTGACGTTCCGAAAAGCTGACACAGCTCAAGAGAACCGCCGTAATGGCTTCCGCCGAAGAAAGACAGCATTAGGCGGTGATACAAAATTGGACCATTTTCCGCCTGATATCTGAGTAGCGGCTTAGAAGTGGCGCAAAAAAAAAAGAAAAAAATGCGTAGATGGCGGGGCTCACAAAGACCATCGTCGCTGTCACCGCCGTTCTTGTCGGTTCCTTTACTGCCTTCTCGTTACAGGAAGAAAACCAACATCACCATTCCTTTTCGTCATCCTTATCAGCGTCGGCAAACTGCAAATGGTTTGGCTAGAACACGCCCGCAAGCTTTATTTTTTCTGAACAGCAGCACGACAACCTGCTACTTTTAGTAATCGCACGGGCTTGAAATTTCGGTTGTAGCTGAACCTCGCGTTTCACAGCAAAACACATGTTTCGAGGAGTTTGTTAAGTTTTCGGCTTAGACCGTTCTCTAAGAACGCCCGCAAGTGCTTTGATCCGGCGTAGAGATCGACAGAATGAAACGAAAAATTAAATATTGCAGCGGATGAAATGGTATTACGTAATACAGGTGAGAGCTCGACGGAACAAAGCTGGTCTCGAACGGCTCAGGGCCCAGATCATTCTGCGCACCATCCCTCTTCTTCCTCGAACTCCTCAGTAAGCCGCCACGCGGCGTAACAATTTATTCTCGTCCTCGGGAAAGTGAGGCAGATCGACGATGGCAGCGCATTGAGCGAGCCGCATGAACGACTTGTGTCTTGCGGGAACGGCGTTTTTCTGTCGTCACCTTGCGATGACGTAATTCACGTCATTCTGTCGGTCCAACACGACGAAGGGGCCATAGTACTTATAAAGAAACTTCTCATATAATCATCTCTTGCGGATTGGCGCCCAAAGCCAGACAAAGTCTCCGGGAGAGTAAGTCACTGCACGATGATGTAGGTCGTAGTGTTGTTTCTAGCGGCGTTTAGAGGCCTTGTGTACGTAAGCGGACTATACGATGGGCTCCTTCGGCACGGCAGAATATCTGGGCAACGGACGCGCTGTCGTTGAGGGAATATGGGAAGATGGTATCGAGAAAAACGCGCGGAGTTCGGGCATATAGCAAATAGAAAGGAGAATCCCCGGTGACCTCGTGATTTGCCGTGTTATAAGCGTACGTCACATATCGTAGCACTGCGTCCCAGTTGAGATGGTCAGACGAGACTTACAGGGACAACATTGTTGTCACGGTGCGGTTGGTGCGCTCGGTAAGGCCATTGGTCTGTGGATGGTACGGTGTGAAGTGTCGGTAGCCTGATCCATAAACCTGGAGCATTTCTTCTACGACATCAGCAGTAAATTGCCGTCCACGATCACTTATTATAACACGGGGTGCGCTGTGGCGAAGAATAACAGAGTGTAGAAGAAACGACGAAACATCACCAGCCTTGGCGGGTACAAAGCAGCAGTCTCCGCGTATCTGGTGAGATAGTCTACGCATAACAATTACCTAGCGGCGTCCCTCTAAAGACTTTGGGAAAGGACCAAGCAGGTCAATTACAATCTTTTCAAAAGGAGAAGTGGGTGGTTTGACGGGCTGCAAAGGACCGGCCGGCATGGTGGTTCCTACCTTAGGGGCCGTGAACCCCGTCAAGCCCAGCTAGAGGCTTTTTGTTCACGGTCCTCAGCATCTGTAATGTTGATGTTGGAATAAAATGATGATGAAGTCGTTGGCTTTGTTCACATGTTGCAACGTACTGCTTGGTGGTCTTATAAACTTGCGGCCAATAAAAACGCTGGCGAATTCGATGTAGAGTACGAGAGAAGCCTAGATGTCCAGATGTGATGTCATCATGCGGGATGTCATCAGGCTTTTCGACGGAGTAGTTTTTGAACAAAATACCATCTTGGATAGTAAATGGCATTGAATCTACTCGTCCTTCCGCCTCCTAGACAAGGCGCTGCCGTGAGAGGTAGCTACATTGCTCTCGCCTAAAGGTCGCGATACTGGGGAATGTTGGCGCGAGGCTAACACCCTTCCAAACCACCTTCATCGTTGACCGAGGTCGGCAAAGGGGCGTGATAAGAAGTCTGTATCACTGGGACGGCGTCCACTTTTTACGAGTCAGCAAAGTTATAATCTTGCAGGCGCAATGCCCAGAGTGCCAGACGGCCAGATGGATCGCGAAGCCGCTCAGCCAGCATAGAGAATGTTGGTCTGTGACAATAGTGAAGTGGCGTCCATATAGGTATGGTCGGAACTTGGGCACAGCGAAGACAACGGCGAGGCGCTCCAATTCGGTGAAAGTGCAGTTGCGCTCACATTTTGTTAACGCGCGGCTGGCATAGGCAATAACGTACTCAGCCTCACTGTGCTTGCTGCTGGACAAGCACCGCCCCAAGACCGACGCTACTGGCGTCAGTGTGAATCTCCGTCACAGCAGAAGGGTCGAAGTGCCGCAGGAGTGGGGCTGAAGTGAGAGAAGATTTCAGCAGATGGAACGAGGATTCACACTCGAGGGTCAACACAAACTGCGAATCCTTATGCAGAAGATAAGTGAGGGGGTGGGCAAGCTGCTCAAAGCCAGCGATGAAGCGATGAAAATATGAAGAAAGTCCGAGGAAGCTCCGAAGGCTTTTCAGGGTGTGTGGAGTTTCAAAACCTTATACTGCAGCGATCTTCTGCGGATCCGGACTGATACCTTCTTTGTTGACGAGGAAGCCAAGAACTAGAGTTTGCCGGTCCCCAAAATGTCACTTCTTTGAGTTCAAAATGAATCCCGCTTTTCCGATGCATTTAAGAACAATATGTAGTCGTCTCTCATTATGCTCTTGGAAGGTCTTACAGACAATGATGACATCAGCCAAGTAGCACACGCATATTTCCCATTTGAACCCACGAAGGATAGTGTCCATAAATCGCTCGAGCGTTGCGGAGGCGTTGCATAATCCAAACGGCGCCCTATTAAATTCGTACAAACCATCTGGGGTTACGAAAGCTGTCTTCTCCCGGTCTGATGGATGCAGGGGAATTTGCCAATAACCAGATCTCAAATCAACGGAGAAGAAATATGAGGACGAATACAGACAATCGACAGCGTCGTAAATGCGAAGTAACGGGTGTAAGTCTTTCTTGTGAGTGCATTTAACGACGGTAGTCAACACAGAATCGCCAAGAATTGCCTTTTTTTCGCACTAGGGTACAGGGGTGGCCCACGGACTGGAAGATTCTCGGATGACTTCTTTCTGCACCATTTCGTCGACCTGTTTTTGAATCATCTTGCGCTGTGCCGGAGAGACTCTCTAAGGTTTCTGGCGAATAAGGGGTGCATTTCCTGTGTTAATTTTATGCTGTATTCGAGAGGCTGGAAAATGGCTAGCCGATCCGTTGGAGGCAAAGTCAAACACTTCGGCGTGATGCGTCAAGATTTCTTGCAGCGTACGGCGTTCAATATAGACGGGAGCGATTTGTTGACCATGCGCTCAAGATCAGCACAGTAATGAGACTTCCCTTTGCGGCTCCGCTGCAATCAGAAATAGTTTCAACGGTGTGGGTCGCATGGTTCTCAAATCTCGCGAGTGCTAAAGCAGAAGCAAGACGAACAGGCTGTCCTGACACGTTCACAGTCCAGGGGTGTGCGCGACCATTCACTGCCTCCACCACGGCGCGTGGCACCAAAATATTTTTTTTCGCCCCATTCGAGACATCTGGTTCGACTACTATTAAGCGTGTGCCCACGAAATGTTCGGATGAGTTCACAGGCACAAATTTTGCCGTCATCGCAGGCAGCATCACATCTTTCTTCAGGGAGAGAACTCCTTCATGATACTGGGGCATATTATCATAATGTTTGACTTCAAAGAAATTTCATCGGCACAGAAGTCTAGTGCTGTACCACACTCGCGCCAAAAGTCAACACCCAAGATCACGTCATGCGTCGCACGTCTCAATACAACGAATTCTGTTCTGTAGCACTCGTCACCAAGCACAACTGAAGCTAAGCACAGGTGAACCGGAACTAAAGTTTCACCCCCAGCTCCACAAAATGTACCGTGCGCCTCCCTCTTCTTCCTCGAACTCCTCAGTAAGCCGCTACGCGGCGTAACAATATTATGGAATGAAATAAATAGTTTTAAAAAATGAACAGGCGATCATACGATACGATACGATGTGACGGAGGGTGGGAGGCTGACCGAAGGGTGACACACACACACGCACACGCACACACACGCACGCACACGCACGCACACGCACGCACACGCACGCACACGCACGCGCACACACACAGACACACACGCACGCACGCACACACACACGCACGCACGCACACGCACACACACGCACACGCCACATGGTTGGGTTCGGCTCGCCGCACGTTCTTCGTAGAACACACCGCGAAATGTTGTTGAGGCTGTTTTTGTGGTGATATTTGTGAAAATATGCGTTAATTCTGCTGCTGCTGCGCATTTCTCGGTGAGAATATGTTCGTAGAATTCTGCTCCTGCTGCGCTTTGGGCAAGTAGACCCGGCATCTGCCCGTAGCCGCGCCATGGTTCTGGAAATTACGGTGGAGCAAGCGTCACACGTGACGAAGGTGCCGCTGGGGAGTAGTGCTTAGCGTGTAGCGCAGACTCGCTCACCATTCGCTCGCGCGAAAATTGTGCTGCCAAATACGCAGGCCGTAAATGCGAGAGACATTACGCAATTGTTTTGGCGACGACATCGAAACTGTTTCCGCAGAGCATCGTCAGTACAGATCTCAGTGCCTAGTTCGACTCCGAAGGTGAAGCCCAGAGGGAACTCTATGCACAGTGTGATGTATTTGGAACGAAATATAGTACGCCGTTATTTCTTAGAGGTCGCGTGTAGCATAACCTTATGAGTGTTCGCCAGTGCCACCACCAAGCATATGTGCAGACGTGGAACTTCCCGTTAGACGGCCAGTGCCGCTACACACAACACGCATACATTCGCAAGTAGAAGGGACAGAGTTGCCACCGTAGCACGAAACATGAGGAGGTCGCGGGTTCGGACCTGATCGCTGATATCTGGTTGTCTTTTCTCGTGCTTTTTGCAGAATTATTTTCGAACTAAAATGATTATACAGAAAATTTCTTACTCCAATCAAAAATAATCTTTAAAAAAATTCAGTAAACTTCTCTTGGTTGCAGTGACTGTTCGTTTCTTTTATGCTTATTTCTAAACAAACCCCTTTCCACCCTTGATTAGTCACTTGTCTGGTGGTGCTTTACAACCTTTATTGAAAATAAACCAACATGCCCAACTTTACGTTTTGAATTACTTGTCTGGCAGACTCCTTATAATGTAGTTAAGGATGTCTGGAGGGCAGATGGCCGACTTACGCTATAAAACGGGTTGTTTTACAAATGAACTGAACTGGGCTTGTGCACAATGACTGGTTAGCAACGACTAGAGTTTTTGCAGGAATGCAGTCGGCACCAAGATAGACACATATAACTGATAAAAAAAAGCACGTGGATTGCGAGGGCAGCAGGTTATTTGATTTGGCTCTGAGGTGAAATATTTTTTCATGTTTTATGTATGCCTTGCTTCAGCCTGCAGAAATACGCACGGTACTCGTTACGTTAAGCTAAGGTAGCATTCCACCTTGGAGCGGGCCAATAGCAACAATTTTGTTTCGCTCGTTAGGAAGGGGCGACTCCGGAATTAAATTTTGTTTTTTCATGGAGAAAACGCGTCTCCAGTCAAACTTTTGCAAATATAAACGATCGCTTTTCGCGTACTTTCAGTCAGGTGCGCCTTCCAAAGCCTTTGTCAAAACTTTTTTCTTGTGATGCCATAATCTGTAGCGTTATTTGATTTCTCGGTGGATTACTCTCTTTCCATGAGCTTTTCGTAAGTTTTTTTGATAGTGTGTTCTCGTTCAGTAAAACAAAAAAAGACCTTGTACAGACAACTAATGAATGCTTCGATAACTGTCCCAACGTGCAGCTGCATCGGACAGAGATTAGCGTAAGTGACCGGCGACCAGCTTGAGGGGGGAAAAAAGATAGATTTCTTTGTAAGCAGTGACTTTCTGCTGAACCTTCCTCAAGATTGAGTATTGAGGAAGGCATGCCATTCTCGTTATTGGCGTTTGCGCAAACCGTAGCGCCGCAGGTGGAAATTATTTCGCCCCAGTCATCACTCACTTGTGCTAATCTTTTTCCGCTCCAGCTATGCACCCCGCCAATTCTTGAGCAGCATCATGCGAACGTTGAACAAAGAAGTGTACAACACTGCGACAAAGTTGTGCATTGAAACAGGCTCCACACGACAGGCACTCTCAGCATACGTTGTATTCTCGCCCGTTTAGCCCCCGCGCTTTGTCATAAGCCATTTCACACCCGTTTGTTCGATGCTCCCGTGATACTGTTAAAGAACTGGCCGGGGGAACCTGCCAGTCTCTGTACTGCTGAAATCCCAGGTAAGATGTAGATTGGAGAAAATTAAAAGGAAGCTCAAATCCTGGTCAAGGTCAAGCCGACCGCATTTTGATGGAAGAGAAACGTGAAAAACCCCGGGCTGTGAGCTGTGGCTATGTCAGCGTACGTTAAAGGAGTAGGGAGGCAAAGATTTCAGGCTTTATTTCCCCCCCCCCCAAAATCTGTGGTGCGCATGGCCTTAGGAGCGACAGAAGCGGAAAAGATACACGATGTGCTTCCAGACTGTTGTGTGACTGGAAAGTTTTGTTCCATTCGCTTCCAGATGAACCTCTAGCATAACCGAGCACGAGTGTTCACAGCCAAAAGAAACAATGTCGCCTCACGAGTCACGGACCGCAACATCGATTTGCTAGGTTTCACGAAACAAAAAAGTGGAAAGAAAAGAGAAGTGTGCAGCGGCAAATCAAGCCAAGGTGCTACGAAATTAGCACTCACATTATCTGGAAGTCCATTGGGAACCCCTTTTAATGCGGACGCATTATACGGCTAATCTGCAACGAAACCCGGAGTCGGCGTTGACAAGCAGCAGGGGTCCTCAAATTGCCAGATGACGCTCCCGTAGTATGAAAGAAAAATGAAATTCCTTCCGAAGGTGCGATGAATTGAACCCAGGCGAACGAAGGTGAAACTAGTATATTAAGCTTTGCCTTACGGCTGTATGCTCAGGAGTAGGTGTTTCATTAGAAAGGAAGAGAAAATTTTTTAAATAAATCAAAAATAAAGAGTCAATAAAAATAATGTTTGCGCATTAAAAGCCAATAAATAGTGTTAAGTGCCGTCCGTAATTTTTTTTAGATGTCGGGCCCGCCTGTGTAGCTTGTGACGTCACGTCCGTTGAGACGATGGGCTGTGCGCGTTTTCCGCTTTGCGGCATGGAATCGAATGTCGTTTTTATTTATGCTACATACTAAGTGTCAAATATAATTTTTGATAATGTCCACCTAGTCCATAAAGCAGAAAAGAAATTCACTTTGACAGGGAGCTTTAAATATGTGCCATTCGCTCTCGACAAGGCAAACAGTCTGGCTTCTATAATCTCGAACACTGACTTGTCCCTGTCGATTTGTGATTATGATTTGGAGAATTGCTTACGCGTAGGCAGTGCAGCTAATTGGTGTTGTAGCTCTCCTGTTGTCCATCTTCCTTGTCCGGTCTTTCGCGTTATTTCTCAAATGAATCGCATACAAGGCGCGCGAACCGCAACGTACTTCTAAGGTTCGAGACATGCTCGCCTGTACGCAATAGACCTGGCATTGAGCGTGGTGACATATAAAAAAAAAAAGAAAATAGAAGAATGTTTTGGATTCTTAGCTGTCTCAATGCATATTATTATGAAAGTAAAAGAAACCTTGGCAACGTCACGTGGGATTTCCGGAAATTAAACTCGAAGCTCTTCAAGGGTGAAATTTTTCTTCGCATAGTAAAAGACAATATTAGCAAAATAACGAGAGAGGGTGGAGTTGCGATTGCACTCCAGTGGAAAATGTGCAACTGAAAGTTAAAAATTACGACTTTGAAAGGTATACTTGCGTACTGCGCGACGAAAAGTATGGTGTAAGGAGGATAGAAACTACGATTGCTATCCTGACGGCGCTGAAATGTAAAGCCCCTGACGTGCACCGTCAGAACATATGGAAAATAAAGCAAAGGTTCGGCCTGAAAGAAGATCGCCATCAAGGAGCACTAGTGCGTTCGCGAGCTTCAGAAATGATTTCAGGGGAGACAAATCGAGAAAGGCGGTCGTTAGCATTGGAAAAAGCGCACGCTCGCCGGAACCGCATTCACGAGATTGAATATAGTGAAGACGTATTGACGTATAACAGTGACTTGCGGTGAACGTTTTCTTCTTTATTTTTAGCATTAGCAAACGCTATTGAGATTTTACAATGTAGAAAAGAAAATGTCGCGAGAAACACAGTCAAGCCCATTTTCCTTTTTTTTTTTTCACTCCGAGCTCCAGAGCAGCGATGCCAGCCCATGTGGTGGTGCAGCACGCTATCTCGTTGTAGCTCTAAGTAGATCTTAAGAAGCTTTCCTTAATTACATACTGAGGTCTAATGAAGCAAACGGTAGATTCAAGCTGCCAATATGCGAAAAAAAGTTTGGCACTCTACCGCTGATTGGAATCCCGTAAAATTTCCGGGGCGTTTTGTTGGAGCAAAACATTTCGCGCCCTTTTTGCCTGCTTTGAAACCTGTTACCTCAAACCGCTGAGTCTTTTATTCAGTTTCTTCCTTACAGTCATTACCCCGAAAGTAATAAACAGGAAAATTGACTAGTAGTGTCGTACGGGCCTGTTTCCTCTGACAAACGTTGACTGTAATTCTTTATAATGGATCTAGTAGTAAACTCCACCTCGTTAAAAAAAATAATTGGTACTTTTCACACACGCGGCATTAAAGACGCTATATGTTCAAGGCATCCACAAGACGAGGTACGTACTCAATTTAATTTAAGGTTTATGTGGTTCCTTGTACAGTACAATAGGGCGAAAAGACTGTTCGGACCCTAAGCCAACGGCTAATTAATGGGTCCAAGTCAAACACGTAATTAAACGTGTAATTAAACTCGAGTGCTCCGCAACACGACACACCTTTGCGTCGCAGTACTGCAACATGCCTGGAAGGAAACTGTTTCATCATGAGACGCACGACGTCTTATTTTGTATTATTCACCGTATTAATGTTGGCTCGGTCATCAGAAAGTCCGTGGCCGCGGCTCAGAGACATTACACTACGCGGTTCTTGGAGCATAAATCATTGGAGCCCTCATAACCATGCAGTGATCGTTGCGACAGGGTCACCCTCGCAGCTCTTTTCATTTTTAACCAATTATTGTGCCTGTGCGCCATGAAGAATGACGCTATTCACGAATTTCGCCTGCATGCTGCGGAAGCAAAGCTTCCTGTTTATGCCGTACTTTACGAAAGAGCACTCAGCAGCGCATGCTAAAGAGGGAAACTCGAATGCAACAGCTAATGGAGTTCAGCATTTTAACGGTCCGAAAGGTTATTTGGCGAACATGAGAAAGCCTACGCCTCTGGCACAGCAAACTCCAGTTTTCGCGAACTTGACGTGAGTGGCCGCTCCCGTAATGCATCCGGTGCTCCTCACGCCAGTTCCGTAATGATAGCGTGAAATGCTGTGCAAAGAAGCAAAAAAAAAACGCAAGAAAGGACAGCAATGGAAGGTGGCAGATCAGCAGTGTGCGGTCAGTTTTCCGTTCATAAACTTTACATGTTCCTAAAACGCTGCAGATGGTCCACTTTAATTCACAGCCCTCCAGCCCAGCGTGCCTCATAGCCCGCGGCGTAGCCTTAAACCGTAAATATTCAGATGGCGGTAGTTCACGTGTTTCACTATATAGTCGCCTTAACTGCAAAACCGTCACTGAGTTTTTGCCCTGTATTTTTGCAGCGTCGAACTGGGAGAGGTGTGGCCGAAAATAATTTCCGCAATCGGCAGAGGGCCTAGCTGCAGCCTTGGGCTGGCCCGGTTCTTCGTGTATCGGTGCTTTAGCAGAATTTTATTCCCTTCGATTTTTGCGGTGTTAGCGATCCCTACATGACCATGGTATGCCAGATATATCAAGTTGGTAGACTTTGTTGTTGCAGCAACATTTTTGCCACGTCGTTCTTTATGGCATTTTGAAAGAGGTAACAAAGTAAAGAACCCCTCATGGAGCGATATTCGAAGCATCATTTAAGAAATGCTTAAAAATATTCTGCATAGATATGCATGGCCTTATAGTTGGCCGGTGGCATTATATAGGGCCATGCAGTGGTGCAAAGGATGAAAACCATTAAAACACCTCAAGGAGCACTTGCTGCTGGGCTAGTTGGTTTTGGTTCATTATTAAATAGAAGTCCCTCGAGAAGAGGTAAGACCTGTAGTGGTGCCATACGTGCATTGTGTGGCCCATAATTTGAAGAAAGCTGCCAGCCGCCATGTTGTACGGTTCGTCTTTTCTACACCGAGAAAGCTAAGTGGTCTTTGCTCCCGTACCGATGAAGAGAACACCAAGGAACCAGGCTGCGGAACAAAGCACAGGAGATCATTCGTGAAATGTGCTGAAGGGGCTGTCTACGAAATCCCCCTGTCTTGCGGGCACACCTACATAGGTCAGACGGGGAGGTGCCTGAATGAGCGAGCGAGGGAACATGAGGGAAACGTAGAGCAGAACAAAGGAGGCACGCGTCTAAGTAAGCACATTAAATAGTACCCGTCCCGCAATTGTGAGCCATGTTTCACTGATGTGCGCATTCTGGGCAAAAGCAATGATACTAATGCTAGGGAGTTGATAGAAGTGTTTTTATCGAAAAGAAAGGCAACTCGTGCGTAAGCGACACATCAATTGTATTGTATAACAGTGAAAAGAAATTCCTGGAGCGCGCATTATCATGTCGTTTTTGAGCTTTAGGTGACCCACCTGCGCCTGTGACGACAAGCTATATAAGTACTTTTTATGCATGCAATAAAATCAGTTGGGAGCTGGCGCTCCTTCCTGTCACCTACCTATGTGTCTTGTCTGTTTTTTGCGCCTTAAAACTATTTAATTATGCACCTCAAGGAGATAGGAGGTTTGCCAAGAGTGTAATATTTTACAGCGCTAGTTCCCGCGATTTCGCATCGCCGGTGTCGTCCGTTCGCATGCCCCATTCCACTGCGAAAAATAAGCAACTATACACATTTGAACTTACAAAGCTGCCGGCTCAGGCACGGTGACCCTACGGCTACTGTACGCTGAAGTTCACTCTCCGGTGAAGCCCAACTTGGGCAACCGGTTTCGAACCAGAGGCACTAAACCAGACAGTGATGAAAAGTTCGCTTCCGCACTTAACCCGTTATACGAATCCGCCCAATTATTCGTAGGCTACGGCGACTGTTTCTGTTTGCTTAGCAGCAGTTACAAATGAAGTCAGCGTCAGTTGAAATCATGCATGGCCTCGTCCGTGGCGCCACCTGCTAACGCTGATCACTCGTCATACCCTAAAAATAAGCAGCGGTAACTTTTCTGTCACGCAGTTAGACACCAAAATATTGTCAATGAAACGATTCTAAAGAATGGAGCCTGTCCGTGGCATGAAGATCAAGCTTTCTTATGTGTAAATATAGCCGGAGAGAATACGACTTCTTTTGCATACTGCTGGAAAGGGGATTATTTTTTGGAGTTCGCTGGCGAGCACTTTGAAAAGGGGTTTTATTTTAAAATCATTCGAAGTCAAGGATTTGTCCATATGTTGGTATCGAAGACGGGGCGTACGTCATTTGACAAAAGCACAGCACTGGACGCTTTAGCGGGGCCTCGTCGCACTATGATCAATATGCCCGATTGCACATTCCTAAAAACGTGCACATGATGGTAAAAGAGCGGGTTGGACCTTTTAATAATAAACTCCTTTTATGTCGGGACCATTCTTGGCAAAGTCAGGTGAACGTCGTCCCGGAACAGCGGTGAAACTGATCCTGACACTGAATCCAAACCTGACGCAGAAGATGAAGCGGAAGGTTTTTTCAAATGTTCCGATTTTTTACAGTGCAGCTCTTACGCGCCTGTTCGTGGGTTGAGACGCGCCACCGCCGTCGCTGCAACCGCGGCAAACCGTAACTAAATAAGTAAATAAAAGTAAACATTGCCGCGAGTCGGATATGAAACCCCCAAAACCGCGAACAGGTCAGCTTCGCTGGCCACTGTACAAGAGCGCTAGGCTATCGCCGCAGCCGATCGCGCCTCGTGTCAAACTGCAACGCACTCTCGCGCTGTGTACTGCACGTCGTCGTATTCATCAGCTAATAGAACTATCGAACTAATGTTGTTGCCAGACGCGCCGACAACTCATCAAGACAAAACAATGAGCCTACAGAGACAGAGCACAAGGCTAACGCAACAGCCGATCGCGCCTCGTGTTAAACTGCAACACACTCACACGCTGTGCTTTGCACATCGTCGTCTCCACCAACTAAAACAACTATCGAACTAATATTGTTGCCAGACGCGCTGACGACCCCGCAAGGTGAAACAGTGAGCCTACAGAGACGGAGCACTATAGGCTAACGTCGCAGCCGATCACGCCTCGTGTAAAACTGCAACGCACTCTGGCGCTGCTCATTGCACACCTTGGCCTTATTCTACTAATACTGCTGTCGAACTAATATCGCCGCCAGACGTGCCGACGACCCAGAAAAGTAAAATAACAAGCCCACAGAACCTGAGACACCAAAAGAGCTGCCAAATTTCGCATTAAAGAAAATCGTAATCATCCTCAGAATTTTTTTCGGTCCAAATCGTATCCAGCAGAAGAAAAAAAACTTCTTTATTGATCGATGGAAGCCCTTTATTCTATCTTCTTATACCATCGCACCGAACGGAATTCCAGTCGCTCTCAACGCAAATCCAGCAGCTTCCTTTCCCGCTGCCTCAGTCCACTTGCTAACCGCTCAGACCACTGGGAGGCATCCGGTTGCCGCAGCATGTCGTGATAAGTGTTGAAATTGCAATACAGCGCTTGCTAGCGATTAGATCGACGTAGTCGTCATCTTTCATTCCTGTTTCCTTCTCGTCGGCAGAAGTGTTGCAGTCGTAGCTGTGCAATAGCGTCAACAGGTAGAAAGGCTCGGCTACGACGCTAACGGAAGCTTTCTATAGCCGCACACGAAGGTGAGAAGAAGACCTACGCGGCCGGACGCGTTGTTAAGGTCTGAGTGTGGGCCAGCGCTACAACGTGTTTTAACCAGAAAGCAGCAAGGTACGCTGGGCACGCTATACTCGCCACTGAAAGCAGAGGCTGCAACACGTAAAGCACCAAAAGCCGCAAGAGACGCCGAGCGTGGTGACTAGCTGCAAGACAAGCGGCTGATGACAGCAGCTGGTCAAGCCGCGAAAGCGGCCAGGGCCCAGTTCGAACAGAAGCGGGCGAAGGCGACGACACGTTCGCCAGTCGGATACCAGTGTGCTGCTATCACCATCTATACGAGCCGCCCTAGAATGCGCTGCTCTTTTCTTGCGATGCATTCCATGCTTGCACCTCCTCTCGACGAGAGGATCGACTGTAATTTTTTTTTTCAACTGTTTCGCCTCTGAAGAGGTCGGACACCCTGAAGGGCGGAGGGGCAGAGTTTTTTGGTAATTAGAAAAACCTGCGGACTCCCCGGGGCAATGAGGTGTACGGCCAACCCCATAGCATTCAAGGCGGATGCATCATCGCTAGGTAATAGATACTTTTTGGTTAAACGCAGAGGCTAAAAGATGATCTTCCTGAATGGCTTACTAGTGTGGAAATCCTGACACCTTTAAGAAAATATGGCCGTGTCAGAGCCTATTCTATACGGATCGGCAGATTTTTTCTCTCATGTCACGTTCAGTCGTTCGATGTCGAAGCCCAGTGATACGGATGTTGTAGACCTACTCGAATTTTTTAATCTTGAATCCACAAGATCCCAACTGCAGTACCTGAAATCCATTCGATGTTTCCATGGTCTCAGTGCCACTCGGTTAGAAAAGGTTTCTCGCTGGACCCGAGGCAGATGAAAGTTTAGTCACTGAAGAATAATGATTGTGTTGTCTTCGACCTTCACGTTGTTAAAGGGCAGCTGCTGCACTTTTTTTAGAATTTCGCGATATTCAAGGATTCACATCTATGTAGGCTGTAGGTAAAGCATGCCAAGTGTTTTTGCACCAGCATTTAAAATAGTGACGTAATCGACGATTGATATTTGCGCTTCTCCTCAATGCAACAAAGAAATGCAGAAAAACTCAGCGTGACGTCACGGAAGGTATGATTTCAAATTACCGCTGTCGTCAGCCACACCCTGCCCTGACGCGTTAAACGCTGCCAAACAACTCTCGGCAGGGTTAGCCTTCGGTGGCGTTGGTTTTTTTTCCTTCAAAGCAGGCGTTTGTGCGTTGGAAATGTACCGATACCTTCGATGACGTCATCATGCGCCCCCCACATGGCGTTGTGCGCTGCGGAGAAGCTTGAAGGGCGTCCGGATTTTAATCGGCGATTACTTCCCTATTTCAAGTGCTAGCCCAAAAAGACTTCGCATGCTTTACCTCCACGTTTCACACATTCGTCCCTCGTAAGCTCGTTGATTTCTAAAACCTATGCAGTTTCCCTTTAACCCCGCACCACAGATGGAAATGCAGCATGGCCGTCCATTGTGCCGACATTGAATCAAGGCATGCTTCTAATCAACATTAGTTAAGCCAGTCTTTATGATGAATAATGGAATAATGGAAGCCTTTAAAGAACAACCATGAGCTATTAGGAATGAAAGTCTACAAGACATGTGAGCGCCGCGGAAACCGAAGCTTGCATATCTATTTTTGGTCGGTGGCTCAAGATGGAGCAATTTTCACTGCTCTGGGAAGTTTGGTGTTTTTATTGAAATTCTTACAGATAAATTTCATCCTCCGTAGTTTACACAAAATGGCCCTCGCAATTTTTTTTTTTTTTTTTGCGACGGTGAACCCGATCTCAACAATCATTGGTTATGCGGACATAAGCGATTTTGTCCGAAAATTAATTCTTCTTGACTTCAGGCAGGCCATTTCGTACAAAGCAAGCGAACACACAGAACGGCAGGGAAGCCTTACTAACTGTGACGAAGAGGAAAGGAAAGGTCCTGGATAAAAAAGGAAACAGCGTGCACACCCCAGGGGAAAGAGAAGAGGGTGTGAGCGTCTTTTACCCTCAGATACTTAACAAGAAACACGTCTACGTAGAGGCTGCAGCATCATTATCCACGGGCAGGGAAACAAAAGCTCAAAATAAAACGACTCCATTATGCCCGCGGTAGCGCAAACTGTCTGGCCCAAGCAAGGCCATAAAGCCAGACACGCATGCTTCTCGGAGCGGAAAACGTATGTCACTTCGAGAAACGTCCGGACGCGCCCATTTTTCTTCTTAAGCAAGCATCAGTCAAGGAGAACAATTAGGAGTGACCAGAACACGCCGCCGTCGCCATCTTGCACTGAGTAGCGCTCAGAGACCCTTGGTGACTTTTATAGCTCGTTTCTGGGCACTGAGTATAGCATTTGGTCTATATTGTGGCCAAATCTGGTGTACATGGCAATCCACTTTTCAAGAAAGCTACATACAGGACCAGCTTATCGAAAGCGGACTAATCACAAACCTAGAAAAGAAAAAGGCTCTTTTGTCCCTAGTGCTTTCCTCCGTCCTAAGGAAAAGCTAAAGGAACATGGAGCCAATATTAGGAATTGCGTACGAAGAGCTAGAAGCACTTAAGCGATCGATGACGAGCCTAACATCAGCAGTGGCGTGTAATATGAGTGAACGCTCTATGCACCTTAGTTATTCAATGGTTTCGAATTCTCGTGATGATACTTTGTAGCTTGGTTAGTTGATGCGAGGTCACGTTGAGAAATACAGCGCGCACATGGCACCTAAACAGGGAATGACGCAGCATAAGCACTGTGTTCAGTCCCGACTCTTTGCTCCCCTCGTCTGTGGTGTTCTTCCAATCCGTGATTCATGTCAATCGTGACTTTCCGTGCGGTATTGTGCTTTACCAGGAAAGGTTCGTATGACTTCAGCCAGGTACTGAAGATGTGGCAAAGAGAAAGCAAAACAGACTGGTGGTTTAGCATTGCTAAGCGCGAAATATTGTGCGTAATACAGTTCTTATCAAGTGGACACCGCCACCACGTACCTGAAAGCATGACTGAGGTGTCCACTGACCAAGAAAGCCCGTTATACACGTCTTCAACTTTTAGTGCGCTAGTACTTATAGTGATCATTCCCCGCATTTGGGTCTGGTGTGTTTGTCTATTTGTCTCAAGATATTTTTGCGGCAGGCTGCTCACCTGCCCACCGGCTAGTGGGCGATCTGCCCACTGTGTAAGGTGTCAACTCATTTAATTGTCGCAACTCAACCCAAGCCACCTAAGTCTCACCGATGGCAGCATCTGCCATAGCACCTGTCTTTAGCAACTGCGCCACTGCTCACCTGCGCACCGGGTGGCTTACTTGCCGAGGTGCAGCCCGTGGTAACCAGGCGAGAACTTGGGGCGCTGATTAAATGGCACCGCCCCTAAGCGTACAGAACTAAGCGGAATGAGCAGCAGCGGTTTGGAGGAGAACGTGATTCGAGTGATGCTTGCAGAGTAGCTAAACGGAAGAAGTTGGGATGCTAATTAGATGGTAGCCAGGTACCACCTAGTGCTACGTAGCTCCAACCGACAATTGACGTGATTTGGTCATTAGGAGGATTGTGTCCATGCTGTCCATCATGCTCGCGCACACAACAGCACTTGGCCTAATTATCCAAATCGACGGACATTTTTTCATCATCAGTGCCAATTTACCCAATGTACGCCGGCGGCCTAAGCTCCGGTACCGCGTTTCTGCAGCAGTGTTGTCAACGCCAACGCATATTTATTAATGCCCTGTTTCTGCCACAACGTAGTCCACGCCAACGCACGCAGGGAACATCGTTCTGTCACTACCATCACACAGCTCAAAGCCCGAATATTATTTTGGTAGTAGTATTAGTCGATGAAGAATACGACGTGCAATGCACAGCGGGAAAGTGTGTACCAGATTAACACGAAGCTGCGGCGACAGCCTAATGCGTTCATGCAGTAGCCAGTGACGCAGGATTGTTCGCGCCGCCGCAGGATCGAATCCCTGTCGCGGCAATATTTATTCATTTATTTATGATTCGCCCAAGACCACCCTCAAGGTGACACATCACACAAACCGATGAGCCGGTGTGACCTCGTGGAGTAGTGCTTTCGCATTAAAACAGACCAGCAGCACACTGGAATCAAGAATAGGGGTGATTGCAAAGTGGCGACTGAGAAGATAACCCGCAAATAGTACATCATAAGCGAGAGGGCAACATTGTTTCGTGCCCATTTAGAGTGCTCTTTCATTAGGATTCAACAGATATTCGTGTCTAACAACATGCGCCTGCTACTTTTAGCCCCTGAGCTCCACAACCCACACATGTGATTCGTTTGGTATTCCTGGTCATTAAGCAGGCAGGTCATCTATAATGTTCCTTTTCCGGGTTCCAGTCTAAGGACCACGGTCTGACCGACGGAGTATGACAAATGAGTAGAGGCACCTCTTGCACTTTCCTCTCACCTTCTCTGGCGCTAAGTCCTCCAGCTCGTTGGCAGCGAATGACCTATGTCACGCCCCCACCGCAGCTATTGTAGGCATACTACAGTGTTGTTTGTTGTAGCGTATAGTCTATGTGGCAGAATGCAATTCTGTGGAGCATGCATGCAAATGAATGGTCGCCCAGAATTAACCAGACAGTTGTACAAGGAAGGACCTGCATCCATATATTACATTAGGCGATAAACAGAGGTTCGACGAGCAGTGCGAAAGCAACATTACTGTCAGTTCGGATTCTCCTCTTATCAGGCAAATTTAGCAGAAAGAAGTAAGTAAGGTTAAAAGCAACGCGTGCCCTAGGCGTGTGCGAGCAACCTGCGTCATCCAACACTCTCCACGAAACCCCCTCCCCTTCCCCTTCACTGTACCTGGTCTTTTTTCCTACTGATGAAAAACAAAAATTACCTGTCGCTTGCCGTAACCTGCAAATGAACAGGGGCGACAGCCGAGTCACTGCACGATCTTTTGTACACATACTGTACACACACACTGGCAGTAGCCACTCTTCATCACTATTCGAAGTTTACTACCGCACAACACTTGTAACATGCGTATGATTTTGAGCAAAGAAGTGTAAGGAAATGAGGGGCTGGTTACGATATACTACACACTAAACAAGACAACAGTCACTAAAACCAAGGGAATAATAGGGTAATGGTTCTATCCTCTTTGTTTTATTAATTTTTGTTAATTTCTGTAGATGATCAATGGGAAATTACAACGTAATTACACTATGCACTATAACTGCCCATTTATCAACTACACAAACTTAAAGAATAATAAAAAAATATAAACAATCCTCTACGCTTTCCTTGGTTTCAGTGACTGTTGGCATCTTTCATAGGCTTATAATAACTGAGGTGTTTCAATAAATTTATCCAGTCAACACTAAGAAGGGTGTTTCCCAACTTTAATTTACACAGGTTATATTCGTGGTTGGTTTTGTGTGACCACTTTACACTCTGGGACAACTACCTGTGCGTGTACGCAGCAAGAAGTACTAGCCCGAGGCGACAGCTTCCCCTGGCATGCTTTTCTAAAGCGCTCACGAGCCTTCTATGGAGGCCTTGAAGCCACCACCTCGCACTCGTAGCTTCTACGGCATAGTTAATGAGCACAAGTGTACCGACATTTATGGTGGTTACTGTGCAGTTTCAGATTCCATCATGTTTTGCGATAGCACTGTGCAATGCCGCCTGCTACATCGGTACGAAACATTCTCTTCGTGAAGTTCAAGCTGTATTGCTCATATTGTATTTGCCAATAGCAGCTAGTGAAAGGAGTTTGTTTCCTAGCCGTGTACTGAAGCGCTTATGGCGCCCATGCGAAAGGTAAATATGCGAAAGGTAACAAGAACCCTCGTGCTCACCTTTCGAGAGCATTCAGTCGCTGGTGATGGCTTATGGGCTCCATTATACGGCTGAGATGCAAACACCGCCGCCTGTTTACTTTTGCTTAGAAGACATTTTGTGTCGCCCTCAGTCGTTTAGTATAACTACGGAGAATAACATCGATTCACCTGTGGCCTCCTTTTTCATGTTCCTTACTGTGATGCGCTTGCAAAGAACTTTCGATATAACGAAATCTATCTGAACAAGGGTAGGCAAGTAACTGACAGATTCGAACTTCGAGGCACTTGAAGGTGCGTTTTTGATATCCGTCTGAGTATAGAAGTAAATCACCAGCTGTCCAGTCCAGTGTCGCTCATACTGCAGAACTACCTTTTTTCGCAGAACAGTACGACGTTCAGTCCCGAAATATTCTTTTCAAACCAACATGAACCGAGTTATCGACGTCGTACACAAAGTGCAGTGTTCCAGCATCGCAAAATTAATTAGTAATGACTAGATATTGATAGCCTAGCAGTTCAGTAAAGAGTGTTTAATCACGTTTGGTGCGGATATCAGCATAAGCAGGTTTAAGTGCGCAAATGCCGTCTCCTGTGAGTACACGCAGGTACTGCGACCACTGACGTCTTTGCGGACCCGTAGGGTGTCCATAGCAGCGCCCATCGCGACATCTTCCAAACACCTCTTCGAGGTTTAGAAAAACAACCGTAATCGAAAGTCGGAATGGAGGCAATGCGTCATAGCTGCGCGCCTTGAGAGCAGAAAAGATTGAGTAATTCGAGCGTGTTGTTGTCACTTCGAGTGTCACACAAAAAAAAAAAGGGAAGTAAGAAATTGTGTACTGTCTCCGTGAATGCTTCTACGTGGTTTGGGCTTGTCTTAGTGAGTCATTAGCCGTAACGAGAGTTACTGAGCGTTTAGTACTGCAGACAGGCACAGAGGAAGTACCGTTATGACGGTAACTTCTTTGCGCAGGTTTTTTTCATTAACCATACCAGTTCTGTGGTCACAGATCCTGTGTCAGTTAGTAATCGCTGCCGGCGTTTTCAGCGAGCCATGATTAGTTTCGGTTTCTTCGCTAAAGCATTCAAAAAGAGACGTCACCAGGATTCCGGATATGACACCTCCCGAAACTGCGTTCATTTGCTTATCCGCGCCACTATTGTACACAAAACGTGACCAAAAGTGCCTTGCTACAAGAGACGGATATTCTCGCTTTAGCGCGCATGATTATGAATCTCAGACAGCCTTTTCACCGTTTTCTTTCCGTCTCTGTATCCCGCAGCAATTTTAAACGCTTGAGATTAATCGCACGTGAGTAATCTTGTCATTATTTGCATACACCTACTCAGGCCCTGCCGCGGTGCCTCAGCGGTTACGGCGCTCGGCTGCTGGCCCGAAAGACGCGGGTTCGATCCCGGCCGTGGCGGCCGAATTTCGATCAAGGAGAAATTCTAGAGGCCCATGTACTGTACGATGTCAGTGCACGTTAAAAAACCCAAGGTGGTCGAAATTTCCGGAGCCCTTCACTACGTCGTCCTTCATATCCTGAATCGCTAAGGGACGTTAAACCCAATAAACCAAACCAAACCAAACATCTACTCAGAATTGAGTTTGCCAAACTGCTGCTCGTCATTTCGTGTCATCCAAATTGCGCTTGCCGTATTGTAATTTATCCACTTGTTATTACCGGCTGGGGTGAATCAACAGCTATGGCTTCCGGCTTCCGGCGTAAGTTCACTGCAAAACTGCAAAAACAGCCGCGTACGGAGATCTCAGCGTACAAGAAAGAACTTTCGGTGGTCGACCGTAATCGACAGCCCTCCACTAAGGTGTGCCTGGAAGCATGCATTACTGCTCTGAAACGTAAAAACTCAATTAAGCATAGTAAGGTAATTTATTTCAGTTTACGGTAATTCATTTTCTGCGAGAACCATAAGAGAATGGAACCGATGGTCTTGTAACCTGGTGTGTTGTACTAATGAAGGTCTGTTTTCTTCCAACGTTGTAACCTCCACCCGGCCACCCCGTTCCTGCTTACATGCCCTTGAGCAAAGCGGGGTATCTCTCAATAAAGAAAATGAATGAAGAAGGCTGCACTATTGCTTACAGTCCTGCTCACAGACCAAAAGACCATCTGTACAGATTCACAAGCAGCATACAGACTCCTCCGAAGGCAGCGTTCCTTCATCTTCAGCTCATGCACTTTCTACCAGCGCCACAGCTACAAATCACCATTACATGGATCCCTGGGCACGATCACATCCCCGGAAATGAGCGCGTTCATGCGTTTGTCCGTGAACTTAGCGTCAGGGTGCCGGTGGAAGGCCTCCCCAGCTCACTACCATACGTTCACACCCAAAACGGGCCCCTTGATTGGCAAACCATCATACAGCACTACACGCAAAGCCGCGTCATATACCGTTCTCCCCGCTCCACAATAGACCACTTACAGAGTACACATTGGCAACCACTTTAAACGAACTCTTTCCTTTAAAAGCGTTAACTGCTGGGCTAATTGGTGATCATAAATACTAAAAAAAATGTTTGCGCTAAGACAACACACAAAAGGAAGAAGACACCACGGGCGCACACTTCAGCTGTTTAATGAGGGTGAACGCACTCGACATCTATAGCCCACCAAAACCCCGCGCGCATGCGCACGCATACAAGACAACATGGATTTCAAGTAAAAAGTAAAAAGTCTTATCACAGTAGGCGCAAAAGAAACTTCAGCTCAGCTTCGTAAAGGAAAGCCGATGTGTCACTTACACATTTCGGACCCGCTTTCTTGATGTAGAAGGTTTGGTTGGGTTTATGGGGTTTAACGTCCCAAAGCGACTAAGGCTATGAGAGACACCGTAGTGGAGGGCTCCGGAAATTTCGACCACCTGGGGTTCTTTAACGTGCACTGACATCGTACAGTACAAGGGCCTCGAATTTCTCCTCCAAAGAAATTCAACCGCCACGGCCGGGATCGAACCCGCGTCTTTCGGGCCAGCAGCCGAGCACCATAGCCACTGAGCCACCGCGGCGGCCTGATGTAGAAGGCTTCCAACGTTTCACACGATATCTGGTGTCTGCCCCTACCCAGAATCCTCACATCGCGGAACCGCGCAATACAATCGGTGCAAGCCCTGCAGTGATCCACAAGTCGTTCACTTTCATTATGGTCTGTATCTTTTGCATGCTCCCTAAGCCGGTCGTTCACGCAACGCCCCGTCTGTCCAACGTAGGATTTTCCACAGGACAGGAGAATTTCATATACGACGTTTCTGGCACACTTTATGAAACGCTGGCTATGCCACTTCTGACAGCGAAGCATTTGGCTTTCGCAAGTTATGCGACGGCTTAGCTGGGCAAGCTTTTGGGGAGCGGAGAACACCACCGGTACATTATACCAGTTAGCCACTTCTTTCAGGCTGTGCGTGACTTTATGCATGTAGGGGACCACTATAGGCCACTCTTTTCCCTTCGACTCTTTCCTGTTTACCCCAGCCTTCATCTTCTTCAAAAGCGTTTCTGTCACAGAGACCAAGACCGACTCAGGGAAGCCAGCTGCGACGAGCCTGCCCAATTAGTTGTAAGAACTGGCTTGCACCTCATGCACATACGACTTCCGGAGCGATGACTCTAGGCAAAGGTTTGCGATGCCCCTTTTCAGTATCTTTGAGTGGGCCGAATTGTACAGCAAGAGCCCTTTTTGCGCACGAGGGGAGTAAGCCCAGCAAATGTGCCTATCTGAAAACTTAACTGTAAAAAAAACTGAAGCATGCCATTATCCGATAGCTCATTAGTAAAGCAGCCCTTTACCCAGTTTTCTAAAATCATCTAAAACACTGCCCACTATAGCGTCATTCGAAACGGAGCACTGCTTGCTTAAAACCACTATAAAGTCGCCCATGTAACGGAACACTTTAAGCACTTTGTCATTAATAAAATGGTTAAAATGATTGTGTAGAGAACGATCAATGAATAATAAAAATATATTGCTAAGTATACGGGCTATGCAAGAGCCTATGCAAATGACTTTCTTCTACAAGTAAGGTTGCTCCTCAAATAAGATAAAAGATATCCGGAGATGAAATTCTAAAAGGGCTAAAAAGTTATCAGCTTTTCAGTTATCAGTTTTTCTGTGCGCCGTTTTTGATGGATCGTTACCAACTAGCCCAACTTTCTGCTTTACTCAACTCTATAAAAAATAATAAGGTGAACGACTTCTGGATCACTGCAGGGCTTGCACCGATTGTATTCCGCGGTTCCGCGATGCGAGGATTCTGGGTAGGGGCAAACACCAGACATGCGTGAAACGTTGGAAGCCTTCAAGAAAGCGGGTCCGAAATGTGTAAGTGACACATCGATTTTCCTTTATGAGGCTGAGCTGAAGTTTCTTTTGCGCCTACTCCGATAAGACTTTTTACTTTTTACTTGAAATCCATGTTGCCTTGTACGCGTCCGCATGCCCGCGAGGTTTTGGAGGGCTATATATGTCGAGTGCTTTCCCCCTCATTAAACAGTTGAAGTGTGCGCCCGTGGTGTCTTCTTTCTTATGTTTGTGGTCTTGGTCCAAAAATCTTTTTAGTATGAACTCAGTCCTATCCCCTAAGTTTTCACACTTGTTTCGCCCCACCCACTTTCCTGCATACTGTACCACCTGCGGAGCCAGTCTCCTCCCTCCCCGGGATGGCTTTTACCTCTGTTATTAAGTAATGTTTATCCTCGTGCTCCTCGTCAAGAGCGGAGAAAATATATCAGGCAGAATTATCCCTTGCCTTCCCTTTTTTTTTGTCGTTGCGCGGCGGCGTTTCAGCTTGTGAGCGCTGAAAGCTGAACTGACATTCAGCTGACCGCATTGTGCATCCTAGCACACCGCGTCGCTATATGACTGGCCTTGCCACGCCATGATTAGTGTAAGAACAGCTGTTTATGGCTGTGTACCCTTATGAGATTCATCGCAGTAGTGGTGCACAATCTCGAGTTGAAGAAGCGTAACAACACGATCAAGCAAGCATATTGCCTCAGGTGCAGTGTTTTCCGACGTGGCACTCATCCTCACTGCACCGCACAGCGCCGAGGCTCCAGCGCTTAGCGGCGCCACCGACTGTTGAGCTGACGCAAGTGGGCACGGGTCCAGACTCCAGGATTTTTCCCTGCAAAGCTTACAAATCGCGCGAAAAAAACGGCACATAAAGACACAGACTACCACATTTCCTAAGCACCTCCTCCCGGCGATCGCTAAGCTTCCTAAATTGGAGCAGAAGAAAGGTTCCTCGTGGCAGCCTTCAGCTTCTTATATTTCGCACTGCAAAGACCGTTTGCGGCGCCAGCAGCAGAAGGCGCTAACGCTTTGCCATTTGTTTTCAGCTGTCGAAAGCACTTTTATTTCTGTGTATTTTTCTTGCCTTATTGGACCGCAATTTCGCTTTCAAGCACCACGTAGGCATGTTACCTCTTAGAAGCGCTTATCCGAATCAGCAAGACGCGCAAAAGATTGATAACGCAGAAAGTGCATCGCCCGCATTCGGACTAAGGCCCAAAGAAGAGAGGTTATTGTTCTATGTTTCCCCTGCTACCGTTTCACTAGACATCAGAACTCAGTCTTTTTCTTAGCGTTTCTGGTGTTAGCTCGTCCTTGCTCACACTCACAGCGTCAATACTCTTAGAGGGGAGCTACGAAGCTTGCCACTGTGCGCCGTCATCTACCCGGCCTCCGATGTCTGCACGTTGATTTTTAAAGTACACAAGTCATATGCAGAGATATGGCGCCGCAAGGTCCTGTGTCCCTGCGTTAACAAAAGAAGCCAATGTGCAGTGCTGGGCACGATACTTGAAAAGTTTCTTCGATTCCGATGCCCGATACCCTCAAAAATATTATTTCCGACACCGATACAAGATAGCGAACCAAAGATAACTCGATACTGTATCGTCGATGCTTCGATACACCACTGAAAGCGCCAATATTAATAAAGCTGGTAGTATTATTTGCTAAGTTAAAAAACTTATCAGTGGTTTCTGAAATTTTTAATATATATGATATGACACACACAAGATCGAATCGAAAAAACAGCTTGGAGTAGGAGCAACACAGTTAGAGCAGAGCACTGTGACATAATTGCACAACGCACAGCAGCATTTAGGAGTCAGCTGAACAACACGAGGAATGTGTACGAACGTGTATTAATCCAGAATAACAAAAAACTAGAGGGCATAACTGCATGATTAGGCGACAGATTTTATATAGCGTATCATAGTTTATATTCCTTCGATAGTTTATATCATAGAAGCACGGGAAGCATTTTTTTCGTCGTACTGATTTAAAGGGACTCAGGACAATTCTGTGCAATGATTGTTGTCAATAAAAACTGATTCACTGGACCTTTATTGCGATATTGACGTTTTTCCGGCAGGAAAAGACACATTTATAAGCGAAAAAATTGGATTTAAAAAATCATCCTTCCAGTCGGTTCAAACTCGTGACGTACTAACCGAAAAACCAGGTTACCACCGTTTTGAAGTGGATGGCGGTTTAGCGTAGAATCTGGGATCCGCGCCCCGAAATCGATGTCGACGTACACATTTTACTCGCTAAATCGGCCAGTGAAGACGAATTCTGCATTTCATTTTCATGTATTTCATAGCTTACAAAATCTCCGTTGTTGGTGTGAGTGGTCTGTGTCGTTAGAACGCGGTACCCTACCGATGCAGGCCAGCCTCTGTTTTTCCTCACTATCCCTTTAACGGACTTTTGAAAACTTGCCCCGTAACTCTTTTCTGCTTTTTCGCATTATTGTCTTGAGTTACGCTGCTTGCTCGTAATGCCGTGACCCCACTATGGAGCTCAAATGCCATGTTTTGCCGCAGCTATTCCCCAAGCGTAATGTTTTTAGCCGTCTTGCCTCCGGCCGTCTGCTTTTGGCTTCTACTGTTTCGTCCTTGTCCCCTTCCCCGCTGCGCTGCGACGGTCAGCTGACAGAAGCCTGAATACATGGACAGAAGTGCTACTTGGAGTGAATGGCTGTGACGCCAAAAGCCCGGCACTTCTAATGCGTCGAGCTGCGTCCTCTTTGTTTTCAATAAGCATTGTTTGCACACAGCCACCGACATCGTTCCAGGAACTCAATTGCTTGCACGGAGGCGTTCAGCTGGGAGCGCATTTTCTGTGGGGTCGCGGCATTTGCAGGCTTGTGTCCTGAAGTCGGGTCCTTTTGCCCCGGAAGCAACCAGCTTTATGGCTCCTTCTCGAGGTTGTGGTACTCGTTTGGCGAGCCCATGGATCGCGTAATCATTTACTAGTAAGCCTGACGATTAGGTGCTATGTGCGTGAAATGTATTTGCCCTTGTTTTAGAATGGGCTTTGTCTCGCAAAAGTAATAGGTTTTAGTCAGTATCTTTGCTATGTGTCACGAATGGACTGAGTCTTAAGTTTCGTGCGCAAATTTTCTGCTTTTCGTTTGCTGCATTTTTCAGGTGGAGCTTCGTCAGCGATAAACTTACTATACTGCACTTGGTGTCGTGTTTATTGCTCACTTAGTGCGATTGCTAGTTGACGAGTGGAGTGGCTGACACATTTTTAACAATCCGTTATTCCTTGGCAAGGAAGCCTAAATGATAATCATAGAACTTAGCGCCTTATATGTGAGCAGGATAAAGTTCAGAAATCCGAGAACACTGAATACAAGGAAGTAGACGCACGTATGTCGTTGGCTGACAACTAACAGATGGCTAAGAATCGGGTGGAGGCAATCTAATGTGCAAAATGAGTAGCACATAAAACTAAACTGGAAATCGAATTATTGGAAATCGAAGGTTAGGAGTACTTTAATAAGGGCACAGGAGTGCGAAACGAAATGAACTTAATTGTTCGGACAGTGGCGTGTAAATTAAAGGCAACAAGAATGGAGTAAAATTTTAGCGAGGTACCCGATCGCCTTACTCTGAGAAAAAAGCTTTGCATGCCCTGTCGCACGCAGTTGGCATGAGTCATTTTCCTTCCGAGGTTAACAAAAAGAAGCAAAAACTATTCATAGAAGAACTCACTCAGACATGCGCAGAAAATTGTGGTTATACGCTTAGGCCACCTTAAGAGTGTAATGGGACAGCGTGGGAATCCTCAATTGTGATGCCACTATCTATGTGTTTGTGTAAGTTCTTTCGAGAATTTTCTTGCTACTACTCCACAGTCGTCTGCCTCACACCGAACCACAGTCGTCTGCCTCACACCGAACCAGAGTCGTCTGCCTCACAAAGAACAAAACGAAGAGTGTATACCGGCTGATTTCGCAACCACTGTACACACTCCATTAATCTCTCATATTTATCGCTTTTTTAGCTTCATGCACACCTTCTTCATGCACTGAATGCGCCCACATCGAGTTCATCTACCCAGAAGATTAATAGCCGCAATGCGCACATTGAGGCATAGAGGCAAACCTGTGCAACAAGGCAGGGGCCTGTCAAGAGGAAAGAGAAACAGAAAGGATAAGAGAACGGACGATTGAGCGATGGGAGAAAATGCTGTCCATCTGAGACTCAAATGTTCAGCAGGAGTCTGCCGAAAGGGCTAGAGCGGCTGCAAGATCCAATAGACTCCCGGAATAGGGGTGATTGACCACCAATTTTACTTGCAATATTACTTGCAATTTTACTTGCAATTTTACTTGCAATTTGTTCAATATTATTTATAGTGGGTTGTTATTCTGGTTTTGCTTGTCTGTTTGTTTTTGCCCTGCTAATCTATTTCATTCTCATTATATAAATGTTACTTATTTAAAATACCATTGTTCTTACTGCTAATTGTACCTGTCTGTGATGCTGCTTGTTTTTTAATCAAGTTAGTATTAATCTACCGGGGGTCCCGTGACAGTCGCTTGACTTTGGGACCCTCGCCTGTATACTGAATTTATGTAACCGATTTGTACTCAATAAATTCTTATCTTATCTTAAAAAAAATGTTTTCTTCATCAGCATCACCTTCACATGAGTGTTCCTTCTCATCACGCATGTCACAAAAACGAATTCCGTCGACAACTTCTTTTCTCGATGAACTGAGGCTAGGGCCATCGCACCTTCATTTCCCCTTACTGCACCGTCCAAAGCAGCCACGCGTTCTAATTTGAGCTTGCAGGCGCAGGTGCCCGCCTGCTCTTGGTTTTGTGCTGACTTGCGCACTGATGGAAGTTGATGAAGACGACCGCATCAAAAAGCGCAGCGCGAGAGGCTGGCAGTCGAATACGCGGGATGTTAGACTGCTGCGATGGACTAGTGATCTTGGAAATTTTGGAACACTGTTAATCTTAAAAGCGATAGCCCGGTTCCTGTTCTTTTGGGTCTAAACGGCAGCGTCCTACCTATAGAACAGTGTGCACAACAATCCAACACCCACTTCTCACAAGTTTTTACGGACGAATTGCTCATTTACAATCCACTGCTGCTTCCTGAGGCCGATACCCAGATTCCCTTTTCACCCATTCAAATATCTGCGCTCGGCGGCAACTGAACGCCTACCCACCACACTAGCCCAGGAGCCGATGGTATCAACGCTAAACTATTAAAAATAACCTGCCAGCACACAACTTTCCTGCGATCTCTCATTTTTCAACAGTCACTCGATACGACATGTGTGTCAGAAGATTGGAGGCCCGCTTATGTAATCCCGGTATTTAAATCTGGAGTCAGATCCGTTCCTAATAATTACAGGCCAATTTCACTCACCTGCATACGTTGCAAGGTATTCGAACACATAATATACACAAGCATCATGACTCCTCTTAACCAGAAAAACTTGCTTCACAACAACCAGCATGGCTTCCGCAAACATTTACCGTTTCCGACACAGTTATTTGAGTTAATAACGAACCTTCATCAAGCAATCGACCTTCCGTTTACATTGACTCTATCTTTATTGATTTCTCTAAAGCCTTTGATCGCGTGCCTCATAACCGCCTGATGATACAAATACACAACCTGCAGCTGGGTCAACATAATACGCAGTGGATTAACGCATTTCTAACAAATCGCTTTCAGTCAGTTAAGTTAGGAAGCTTCTTATCAAGACGTACAGGTGTTGCTTCAGAAGGACCTCAGGGTTCGGTTCTGAGTCCACTGCTTTTCTTAATATACTTATATTAATGACATCGCGTCGAACATAACATCAACAATACGATTATTTGCAGATGACTGTGTAATTTACCGAGTAATATCGAGCCCTTGCGACATAATTGCTCTCCAGACTGATCTTGATGAGTTAACTAATTGATGCGGCAGGTGGCAACTGGCAATTAACGCAGATAAAACTAGACATCTCAAGTTTACTTCCGTCGCTAACACGATCCCTAATACCTATTCACTTAATAATAATATCATTGAAACTGCAGGGTCGGTAAAATACCTCGGTGTAAATTTTAACTCTAATTTATCCCCTAGCACTCATATTGAACTGATTACTACCAGAGCCTTAAAAAAACTTAGTCTTCTTAAACGCCAAGTTCAACAAGCCAACCAGGACACAAAACTACACGCATTCAACATGCTAATCAGGTCTGCGATAGAATACGCGTCGGCGATCTGGAGCCCTCATCACGCCTATCATATTAACATGTTGGAATCTATACAAAACAAAGCTGCTCGATTCATCCTTTCCCGTTACTCTCGGTATCAAAGTGTAACAACACTGAAAATATCGCTCCATCTCCCGCTTCTGGTCATGCACAGAAAATACAGCCGTTTACCTTTTTTCCATACTCTCTACCACAGAAACGCACCATTTTCAAGTTCTTATCTTCTCCCGGCACCGCACACATCGGCTCGTGCAGATCATATGATGAAGACTAAACCCATTTTCGCTTGGACAAACGATACAAATACTCACCTTTGGTCCTGGCTATTGAAGAGTGGAATTCGCTTCCTTCCAACATTGCGGCTATTTCTGAAACATTATCATTTCAAACAGCTCTTTGGTCCTATTTAGAAAATTCCAGCATATAATGATAAGCGTTCTTTTTTTTATCTCTGTGTGGTTCACTTTTTTTTTTCGTTTGCTTCAGTGAGTGCGTGTCGGCCGTAACGTTCCGCAAAATGTTAGATGCCACGTTTTGTAACTTCCGAAGGCGGGATTTTTGTTGTTTTGTTTTGTGACAGTTCCTACATGAGCATTTAAGTACCTGTTCCTAGCCTTTTTTTTTCTTTTCTCTTATTAACTTGTACCTCGCATCTTAGCTTGTTTATTTCTGTTTTCAGCCGTTTATATTCTGTGTTGTATATTTGTGAAGTTTTCTTTGATGGATCCCCCCCCCCCATGTAATGCCCGCATTGGGCCTTTAGATCTGTTTGCACCAGTCCTGCCTCTAATTCTGCTCGGGCCCATAAAATGCTAAATTTATTTTCTCTTTATCGTGCGTCGCTCGGCAATGTCATGTGGCCTGCGCACCTGCAAACTTGGCCATGTCACGTGGTCTCATGAGATCACATACGCCGCCGACCAATCAGCGCCCGACCATGTCCTGTGACCGTGAGACGTTATCACCGTCGCGTCCATTCAGCGAATTTTTTACTCTCCACCCCGCGTTTTTCCGGAGTACTTGACAACTCGCCCATGTGATGCGCTCTCACGATGTCAAGCAACACGTCAACCAGTAATCTCTCGGCAATGTCACGTGATCATGTGACGTCATAACTCTCTCAACCAATCAGGGAATTTCTTGACAGACGGTGCAGGCTTTTTATGCTGATGAGGACTCTGTTGCGGCCGCATTAAGATGCTAGGAAGAGGAGCTAGCTAGGAACAAAACACGACAAGACATTCATTATCGACACTGGCAACTGATTCGTCAAGATGTGCAATCTCTTTTCGTAACACCGCTTTTCGCCTTGCAATAGTAATTAAGCTGTCTGCTCCAATGTGTATCATGTGGCTGAAAACACGCGTTCGATTATTTTGCTCCTATGCACATGCTCGACGATTTGCGCACGCGTAGAGTATTTGAGACGTTCACAATTTCTCAAGTACTGAACACGCGCCTCATTTGACTTAATTTGTGCTGCCTCGAGAAAATATCACATATCTTAAAAATAAAATGACATCCTTTCTATTTTTAGTTTCTTATTCTATTTTCCTCGTTGCCTAGTGTAAATAAATTTCACCTCTCAGGCAACTATGAATCTGCTTTCTTTTTAATGAGAGAGCATTATATCACTATATGCCTCATGCGAAGGAAAAACCGTCACCCGGAAGTTGTCCACAAAATGTGTCCACATGAAGTGGTACCTCTCAAGTGACCTCATTCGAAAAAAGAAATTCGACGGCATTGGGGTTCCAACCCAGGCCCTCTACATGCCAGGTGACCACGCAAGACATATGCCACAAAGGGGTTTTTTTTTGTTGGCTTTTTTTAACATATGCCACGATGGGTCGCTTATTCAAGCAACGAAGTGAACGCGTTGAGGTGTGTATGACGCTAAAGTGCGTTGGAGGAGTGTACTGATGACAACATGACTTCCGAAAAAAAGTTGCTGACGCCATCCAAGGTTCAAGTGATATGTGTCACGTGACAGCGACGACTTGCAAAAAGAATGCTGACGTTCAAACGCAAATTCTTTCGCATTCCTCCAATGCAGCAGACTGCAATGCTCTCCAAGTTCAAGGACCCGTCGGTGAGTGCCCGGATCTCTTCAGAATGCACTAGTTACAGTAGCAACGTACTGGTTTGAAGACAAGGCAGAGAAGTCGAAGTCAGAAAAGATACGTTGGATTTCACAGTCCTCGAAATACACGTTTTGTGCGCAAACAGTTGTAGGACATGCCTCCAAAGAAGTTCGACCGAAGTGAAGGAGGAATAGCCTCCAACGATTTCGTTCCATTCAGCACTTGTCGGTTATTTTAGTCAGCTCAAATAAGCAATGCTAGGTTTTAAGCGAAATGGCAATGAATTCGAAGTGACGGCGTTTGTCGAAGAAAAGAGGAATATTAAGCACCCTAGGGAAAACAATTTTTGAAGATGACAGGACCCAAACGCCATTGTGTATGACAGCTTCCAGAGAAAGTTATCATAATAAAAGCCGCAACGACACCACTGCGGCGATGGTAATCTCATGATGCCCTGCTTACTACCAAGCACAAGAACAGCATTGCTCGAAATGTGAAACTAGGCGGAAGTAAATTATAGAGAAAGCAAGGTAATCAACTCGTTATGCATGTGAAAAAAAAATAAAATAAACGAAGTGAAAGGAGAGGTAAAGCGTGGAAGAGCTAATTAGCTTACCCTTAATGAGCTCTCTTTGTGAAGGCTTTCTGATTAAAGTTCTGGCTCTAACGGAGCGTCCTGGGTGACATAAAAGCGATGGCAGGGGTAATAATGAAACAGGTATGTGGGTAGGTGAGCAAATTGTTTACGACTGCAGTAGAAATGGGAGTATGCCAGACGCCCGTAACGGCCTCACTCAGAGCTGACGCCTGAACATCAGGCACCGGCGGTAAAGAGACGAAGTGGGAAAAAAGGGAAAGATCAGTGACTAAGGGGAATCCCTCAAGATTGAGTAGATTTCTAATAAGGGAATAATTACTCTTTAGCATCCACAGCTGCAGTACGGTTGCAAAGAAAAGCTACACAATTTTAGGGCTAGCCTTGTGAGGGCGCTTGGGTTGATGCTTTTGAATAATTACTGCGTTATTACAAATCTACTCCATCTTGTGGGATTCCCCTGAAACATTGGACCAACACCGCTCCCACTTCGAGTTGTTGATCACTTCGCTGTCGTGCGGCCGCACCACATGGCAGCTGTCCCGGTTAACAACTGTAGCGGCTAGGCGGCGGTCTCGGGTTCAAACCCCGGACTAGGACATATTTTTCTTGAACTGCGCAGTTTCCGTAGAAGCTGTATAGCTTTCCTTCGTAGCCGTATGGCTGCGCTTGGATGGATGCCAATAAGTGATTACTCCTTTATTATGGAAAAGCTGAAAGATGAACTATGACGGACGCCATTGCGAAAGTCTCCGGATTAATTTCTACTGCACGGAGTTCTTTAACGTGCCCGGGCATCTCACAGTAAATGGGCTCCTTTTGCGTTTCCCGTCCCTCGAAATACGGCTGCCGCGGCCGTGATTGAACCCGCCACCTGGGGATCAGCAGCATAAAGTCATCGCCGAGCATCGCTGAGCCATTATTGAGCCATCCGGAGGCTCCATAGTGTCAAGAAGCGAAGAGGCAGAAAGGGAGGGAAAGATAGGCGTCCCACAAGAGAGCGAGTTGTTAATAATTAATGAAATCTGCCTGTGAGCGGAGTTCAACTATTACCGACGCGATGTCCAGCTGCTCAGTGAAAATTGCGAGTAGGGATGCGCGAATGGTACTTTTTCTCAACCGATTCGAACACGAATAACGCTGATCAAAACCGAGTCGGATAAGCATCGAATATTTTTTTACTATATTCTCTACTAGTGCTAAAATTCGTACGAATCAATAACATGCGATATAGCGAAGCGCTAGCGGTGGCGCTGTGGTGTAACTTTCAGTTATAACTATAGCTGCCAAAAGACGCAACATTTATTTTCATTATCGGGTGAACATGTATATTAACTTATGATCGTCATGCTACACGCCTAGGAAAGTTACCTCAGGGTTCCCTCAACCTGACTGAGGCCTGCTGCATCACCAAATCGTGGAAGCCATTCACTAGCCTTATGAATGCCGCGACTGAAATGGACCTAATCGAGGCGCTGAACAGTGCATCCCGCGCAAAGCGATTGCGGCAGCATACTGTGCGGCGTCGGAGGTTTTGAAACAGCCGTATAATAAAACTGCAGGGTGCTTTACTCGAACTACAACCCAATGATGCTAAACGGATTCGACAACGCGAGAACATATTCGATTCGTTTCCATTGATTTTGAACACGCAATATTTGATTCGTTCGACGAATCGACTAAGCGGGTACTCGATTTGCTATTCAATAATTTCGCATATTTGCCCACCTCTGGCTGCGAGGCTTGCATTTGCCTTCTCGCGGGATCGAGCGCTGTCGTGAGGCCACTACGACGTTTCTGCTGTGCCCGACAGCTACCAAACGAATCTATAAGTCACGAGAAGTTTCTGACTGGGTAGTGCGCTGCCCTGCAGTGAAGCTCAAGGTGTTCCTGACCTTGACCAGGTTGCAGTCGAGGCACGCATTATCCGTTGAGCAGCCACGCCGTATTCCCATATGTCCTAGCTATACGCTTCTAATGCGAAAGCCATCGTGCGCTAATAGTGAAGACGTGCTCATGCGTCGCTCCGCATATTGCGCCACAGATTGTAGGAGTACTCGAATGTCTTTCAGTGCGAGCAGCTGTTCACACTGATCAACTGTCCGCGTGCAGCAATGGTGAGCTTGTCGGTGCGCTTGTTGCCCGCAGCTACGCAGTGGCCAGGCACCAACGATACACGTAGCGGGGAAACGCGACTCGCGAGGTCACCGCTCGGTCGCGAACGGCGCACAACAGCGAGTTTGCAAGCGGCTAAGCACCGTACGACAGTCGCACATGTAGAGGCAGAATGATTGAAATACTGTTGGGGCATTGCAGATTCGCGGCGGATTCACTTTGACTTCCAAGAATAGTAAAGGCAGGCTGGCAAAAGGAAGATGTCCGTACCGATTTTACGCTATCCCAATTGCGGCGAAAGCCCTGAAATGGCACTTCTCTCAACAGTTTTGACCGCTGCTGTCCTGGCAGCGCATGACTACACGTTGAACTCGCGTTCTCATATCCTCCTGCGATGGCACATCGCTCAAGTTTCTCAATTCCTGTTAATTATATTCCGGTTCCGTAAGCTAACCTCTTCTTCCCAAATGGCCATAGCCCTGGCTAATACTAAATAAAATACTAATGGTAATGTGTTATATAGCTTCTCTCTTTTGCACAGTTTGACTATTACTGCTGTCTACTGAAAGTACCTTGAAAGTAACCGTAACATCAGTCAACAAGCCCAAAACATAATAAAAACTACCAGACATTTTTCAAAGAAATGGCCGCTAGGTTTTTTGTGTCGCGTGGAAGCTAACTTCACGAGCGGTGAACAACCAATTTTCTCTCCGATAACAGACAGAGGTTAGCACGCGATTCGTGTCCGAAACAAAACAGCGCACACATCCAGTTAATTACATGATGGGATAGAATGCTAAGTATCGTCACCACTGCATGTGGCTGCATGCTGTTGTGCAGGTGTGGACAGCAGTAAACAAAGAAAGATGCATCTTTCTGACCGTACTCACGAGTTGCCTTGGAGAAATTCGTAGGTAGTAAGCTACATGAGCGATTCTATCACTCACATGGTTGCAACGGCACTGGATCAAACGGAAACACAATCAATATGCGCCACAAAACCTGGGTGCTCCAAAGAAGTGCCACAACATGACCTACTGAACATCTGGGCCATGGACAATATCCCGGCATCAGGTTAACGGCCGAAGTGTTCCCAACGTTCAATCCCAAGAATCCAGCCCGACTCCATCCTTATACAAGTCATTTTCCCTAACGCTGACAGCCTGCAAAACCTTCGAGTCCGTGATGTACCAACGGCCCATCTGGATAGAGCAGGCCAGTGGAGTCCTCCAGCGAAGAAAACAGGCTTCCAACAGCACTGCTGCACGTAGTATTCGATCGCTTATGTAATGGCCATCTGGAAAATGTCAAAGCAGGTGGCGAAATGGCCATTTTAGTCTTCCTAAATGTACACGCAGCCTTTGACTGTCTCCCGCGCAACCCTATCAAAAAGACTTTAGTGTGCTGTACGATCGAAATTAAGCCGAGGTTGTTCGCTACGGCGCCTCTTTCTGTACGTACGTCGCCTTTCACTCCCTCGTTCATTCCTGCCCGCATGACGTGGTTCGCGACTCCTCCCTGAGTGAGACAGTTACTACTCCTTTCCTATCCTATTAACCATTAATTATAGTATTATCATTACTGTAGTATTATTATTGCGACTATTGCTACAACTATTATATTTATGCAGACGATACGGCTGTCTGGATCCGATGTCCCCCAGAGATACTGGTTACGGCATGGAAAACTCCCAAAAGGCTATCAGCTGGTCTCACCTCAGCAGAGCCTGACACAGCAGGCCTTGCTGTCTAGCCTTCCAAGACGGGGGCTCTTATCCATCCCAGGTGTGCTCGCTCCGAAGTGCTTACCTTCAACCTGAACGAAGCTAACCGTCCATAGAAGAAGCCTTCGACATTCATGTGAGCCTTCGATTTACATTGAGATGGAGGTAAGTACCTTCGTCTCAATATAAACCGAAGGCTAACATGGATTCCTGCTGATCGAGCTCTCCTGCACCGAGTCCAATGTGTGGATGGTCCAGCATCGACAGCAGCCGTTACTACCGGCCAGGAGTGAGGTGACTGCCTGGGCCACATATTGGACTCGGGGCAGGAGAGCTCGATCAGCAGGAATGCATGTTAGCCTTGGGTTTATATTTAGAAGAAGGTACTTACCGTCATCATGAACTCTCAAATCCTCCAACTGCTCCCTCCGTCTCGACCTACACTGCTTGTTACGACGGAATTCCAGGGACTGTCGAAGCACCAAGTCCCATTTCTAGGTCCGCAGCAAGCGGATGCCATATTCCTAAGAGAGAGAGGGTATTTATAGGAACTTTCACCGAGAAACCGATGGTGGGCTCAGTGGCTGTGTCACAATGCAGTCACTTAACCCGTTCTGCCTCGCCATGCAGGTGGTCGCTGTCCTGTGGATAATTACACTGTTCCCCGTCCTTCTTGCTGTATGCCCATCGGACATCACACTGGAATGGAGGCTCGTGTCCTGCGGAGACCGAACTGATACGTGCCATCTTTGCAACGTCACCGCTCCGGCCGATCAAGCGCTGACCTAACCGGGACACTAGACCCTCGACAGACATTGGAAGTATCATCGCTAAGACACGCCTACTCGGCTGCGGCCATCAGCGGCTCTCCAGCTCACATTCAGAAGACCAGCCTTCGCTGGTGAGCCGTGCAAAAGTTGCGGCAAAAGCCAATGGGCTCCTGGAATGAGGATCCACCCAACCATTCTATCATTCTATGCATTAAGCGTATCTCTCTCTCTCTTTCTGGGCTTGGTGGATGTGCCACAACGCAGTCGCTTAACCCGTTCTGCCTCGCCATGCAGGTTATTAAGCGATGTCGTCTTTGCGCTAAGAAATCTTCTTCTTCTTTAGAAAATTCTAAGAATGTTCTTGCTTTCTGATGCAGCTACAGAGCCGGCAGTGTGCCATTGCCGCTGCTGCTGAGTGCGTTGATGACATTTCTTCCTGGCTCTTGTCGGGCGACACCGAGACTAACCCAGGCCCTTCCTCACCCGATGCTGCACTTACCGAAGTTCAAAAATTTTTCGCGGGTCAGTCGATATCAATTGCGGAAGTTCATGACGTGAAAAACCAGCAAATGACCAAAAAATCATTTCTGGCCTAAGCAAACGCATCAGCGAGTATGAAGTCATTGCCAAACCTGCCGTCACTACGCACAGAGAGAGAAAAAAATAAGCACTAACACAGCTCAAGCGACTCGCCAGGTCTGTGACCGGGGGGATCGTATGTACGATGCAGAAAATAGTTCGCGCCGAACTGATCTTATGTTCTAAAACATCCTGGATTCCGACTCATCTGAACCGTCGGCTGATTCAAAAGAAATCCTGATTCGCCATTGGTTCGATCACTTGAACATCACCTTTGTCCTCAAAATAATAAACCGCATACACTGCTTTGGGCGCTACGAACGTATTGCTGCCGTCCGTTAATAGTGAAAATCGCACTGTTTAAAACGAAACAGGTCCTTCTTGCTAATGCCCGCAAATTCAAGGGAATGGGCTACAACTTTGGCGAAGATTTCTCAAGCCGCGTTCGCAATGTGCGCTAGCCCCTTGTCACCTTTGCCGAAAGTAAAACTACTCGCTTGTTTGAGCAATTCAAGATGCTGTTCATCGGCACCCGACGATATATCTTCGATAAATTATCGCAATTCGTGAAAGAAATCGCATAGCGGTTGCTGCGTCACCCATAACCATCCGCTCGTATTCCTGCCGCCGCTCAATCTGTTCTATTCTTTTTCGGCGATTTTCACAAATATATACTTAGTTTCCTTCCGAAGCATGAGATCGTCTCCAGTCTTGTGTGTTCATCTTTCAGTAACCCCCGGATACTTGCAAAAATTGACTCACTAATGACGTCACGGAAACTGACTTGCAGTGTTGCAGTCTTGCAGACTGCAAGTTATGCAGTTGACAAGTATTTCAGACTTCCCGAACTTCGCCAACTTTGTGGACTTGCCCAACCTTCGCCAACTTCGAAAGATCGCTCATTTGCAAGAGGTGAGGCGTCCTCACTGCCATTAACAAGCAGTTTTCGTGTACGGCTTTACTATTCCATCAGACCTTAAGGTAATAAGACTAAATTGTCGCGCCATGCCTCAAACCATACTGCAAGGTGTTTGTTACAGAGCACCAAATAACAACTCTGATTTTTAGCAAAAACTTACAGATGTTATCAGCCAATTAACCAGAAAATACCCAAAAGCCCACATCACTCTTGTTGAAAACTTTAGTTTTCCAGAAATCAACTGAAAAACCCTGGCAGCAGTCGACAACAGCCAAAAGAATGACTTAATCAATGTATGTCTGAATTTTAACCCAACAGAAGTAGTGTCCGAACCTACCTGCGTTACAGGAGGCTGTGCAAACATCTTAGACCTAACCCTAACTACCCACCTATAAGCCCCCTCATCTGTCACTTATATGTACGCGAAATCAGTGACCATAAAGTAATACATAACGCATTTTGAATGGCACCCATCACCCCACCAAAATGAAGGTAAAACCATTCGCCAATAACACAAAGGAAACTATGAAGCTATTAATGAAGAATTGAGTCAATATCGCACAACATTTGAAATGTCTTTTCGCAACCAGCTAGTAAATGATAATAGGTCACTTTTTTAAATCAAGGTCAGTGAACTACCTGATAGATACATCCTCAAAATAGGTTTCCACTCCAGCCGTCAGAAGCCGTGGTATAACAAAGTATTAAAAATACTGGACAAAAAAAAACATTTCTCGTCCTACAAAACAAAATAAAAACGTCGCTTGCGCATGGGAAAAATGCAGCAGAGCACGCATTCCTAGCTGCAAACCGCCGCGCCAAATATTCTTTTCTTTATGCTGACCTCCCAAAAATGTTGACTGATAATTCCAGAAAATCCTCACAGGTAATAAATATGCGCCTGATATATAGTATCACGTAGCACACTGAGTGCGCAGAATTTTTTAACACCATTTCATCTTTTTCATGCATGAAGTTCACCCATGAGTGAAAACTCATTGGTGAATCGTCTGTGCTTCGTCCGCTGCTGATATACAGTCCGAAATACCTGCTGTCGGTTTACTAAAACCTGCATTTCTTCGTTCTTAGAAAAAATAAAAAATTCATCAGCCGGTGTGGGTGAAATTAACTCCAAATTAGTGCGCCATACTAACGACATTTCAGCAGTGTATTTACCTTTAATGTCCTCACAGTCGCTTTCTACAGGGTGCATACCAGATAAATGGAAAGTGGGATAGGTCGTTGCCGTCTATAAACAGGGTAACAAAAACACCCCACTAAATTGTCGTCCGGTATCATTAACCAGCGTACTTTGCGAAATCATAAACCACGTCATCTATTCTCAAATTAGAAACTTTCTCGACAGTAACAACTTCTTTCATCCCTCAAGGTACGGATTTCGCAAGGGTTTGCCAAACGAAATACAACTGGCCATCTTTCTTCTTGATGTGCATTGTTAGTTCGACCTAAATTCACTGACTGCCGCTATTTTCCTAGATCTTGCAAAAGCATTTGACAAAGTATCCACATGAGCCTGTTACTAAAACTAGCCGAACTAAAACAACTGCCTAATGATTTATTATGGATCGAAGAATTTCTTTGTAATCGCTCCCAATTTGTTCTTGTTAATGGTCACAGCTCCAGCCCTCTCCTTGTAACACGAGGCGTACCCCAGTGCTCTGTACTGGCTCCTCTCTTATTCTTAATCTACATAAACTACTTATCACCAAAACTGGCTTGTAATATACGGCTATTTGCTCATGACTGCGTAATATTTCGCACAATTTCTAGCACTTCTCATGAATTGCTGGTCCAAAATTACTTAACCGCTGGCATGCATGATGAGATGATTCGCTAATGTCGCTTAGTCGTGTAAACTCCTATCTTTCCAGCGCCGGCGTAATCCCTACCTTTTAACTTCCTGAGTTGCTAACGTTCCGTTACAACCTGTACACTCAAACAAGTACACTCTTGGTCAAAATTCTTAAGACCAAAGGCTTTTCGCTTCAGCCGCATAACAGAGCCATTACGACGCTATTAAAGGCCGAATGAACTTGAAGTGCTAGCAGAAGGTTTCTTCTTGCAGTAGAGAAGCTTCCTGCTTGATATGTGTTATGAATGATCCGCTGCACGGAACATTCTAGGGATATTCGTTTCGCTGCAGCTGAGCGCTGTGGCCTTAAGACTTTTGACCACGACTGCGCATAGGCGTCACTTTGTACAAGGATCTCTCCTGGTGACACACGTAACAAACATCGGCGCGTCCGCTAACCGATCATTGGTTTTTTCGATGTGACGCGAAGTGACGAAGTTTTTCGGCACGCCCCTGAAAGTTAAAACTCCTCGCCTATAAATTGCTTATTAGACCAAAACTAACTCGAATCCGCATCAGCTATCTGAAGCCCGCGCCAAGCATATCTCATCCCCACACTAGAATTTGTTGAAAATCACACCACGAGGTTCATTCAGACTGCCTATTCATACATCAATCTATAGTCACTATAGTACGCTTGGCCAACCGTCCTACATCACCCCGCCCGATTGAATATCTCATCGCACCGGCCATCCACAAGTTTCTTGCCGACGCGCCCGCACAGTTACTTTTTCCGCGTCCCTTTTTCTCCGCACAGCAACCGACTGGAGCGGCCATACCCACGACGTAGCTGCCATCACCTCTACATCAAGCTTTGTTAGCACTTTAGATTATGACTACAACGATCTCATCTGGGCAGTCATAATCCAGCAATTTTTATACTTCCATGCCTCATGTAGTCAACCCCCCCCCCCCCAACCCTAGTGAGGTCATCAAGGTAATAAAGTGACGTTAAGGGAATTGCCACGGCACAGGCCACCTAAGCCTGCACGGCGCCCGATCCCAAGCTGAATAAGACCTGTCGCCCTGGCTTTCCAGGCAGTATCACTGCAGGAGAGATTCTATACCAAATATTTCTCGCTAAAGGAGGGCGTGCCACCTTCCTCCGTTGCTTAAATCATCCCAAGGCTGCTGCTGAAAAGGCTTTCGTAAGAACTATCACGGCAGAGTCCTTCCCCTGCATATGTCTCCTGCGGTGAAGCTGAGACATTTAGATATCTAGTGACCTCCTGCCCAGCGTTCATCATCCAACGCAGGACGCACGTGATCGGCCTCCAATACTTGACCCTCCTGTGGATCCGAAGACTCAGCTATTGTTCCCTGTCCGACACCACCTGGCAGCACTCCGGCTCCTGATGTAGTTCTTAGATTCAACGGAGCTGTGTCTTCGAAGCCTGGCCCCGTCTGCACCCTCTCCAGTACGCTTCCGAGCATCATCCCATCCACCCCTTCTCCCTAGCCGCTAAGCTAGGCCATCTTTAAAAGACAGCAGAGCACCGTCTAGCCCTGGTACTCTCCTTCCAACAAAGTCGCTAGAGTGCCGTACTTACGCAGCAGCAGTGCAGCCGTGCAGTCTACAGTCCATTTTGTAGATCACCGCTCAACTGCGTAAGAGGAAGCCGAATGTTGCTGCTTGTAGCGGTAACGATGTCGAAACGCATCAACGTAACGAAATGGCGTGAGTACAACAAAACCAGGGGAATACGAATCATATGGTTTGCTGTGCGAGGATGATGACGCGTGGTATAAGAAGTGGCCGCATATGGAACCGTCAAACGTCGAATACACACTGGTTTTCAATGCGTCCCGTTCAATGAACAGATGCCGCTGTTTCGTTCGACGCATTGCACGCTACAGCGCAATTTTTTTTTTCCTGAGCACTTAAAAGCGCACGCAGACGTTCATGCATGCACCCGCGCAGGACAAGAAGGGGGAGGACGAGACAAACTAGGTGTCTTCAGTCCGTGCCGGTTCCACAAGAAACTGCCAAACTTAGTGCATCTCTTGCACTTCCATTGCCGAAAGACGCCATGGAGCAGCTGGCATGCAGTTTAGTTACCGTATGGCTCCCCTCGGGAAGGCAACTGGAAGTTGGGCAGCATTGAAAAGTGAAAACGGTCGTGCGGATTTTTCGATATTGCACTGAAAAGTGGACTGGAAAAGAGGTTTCAACCAAATAATTCTGCTATTTAATTAAAGCTGGATCTGCCCAGCCAGTTCGCAAAGACATACAACATCGGCTTGCGCGTTTCAACTTTTAGTGGGACAATCAACTGCAGCCTCAGACCTTAATGCATTTTCAGATCGTCGGGAGGAAGTCTAGAGTTAAAGAAGAAAAAGAAAACTTATTGAACCCGCAATATGCTGGGAATCATGCACATACCCACAACTTTTAGGCCCTGTACACCTTTGATTTCATTGCGCCTATGAGGAACGGGAATCACAGCATCTGAGTCGACCATTCAATATGCATTTGGCGCTGTTTGGCTGGAGATGCCCTTGCACAGTAAAAATGCATTATCATCACGAAAATAAAAAGCGATCAGAGACATTTTGCGCACTGCCCCCTAGCTGCACGGGACTAGCAGGGAGGAGCAGCACATAGAGATCAAAACTATCTGTAATGATTTTTATTTCTGATCACAAACGAAGCTCAGGTGCGCTGCGATGCTCGACATCGATGGCCGCCTTTGAGAGAATCCAGCGTTATCGCGTTCAACGAACTATTGCTGCGTGCTATTTCTAATCAGAGTAGGTAGTTTATTATTATTGTTACAAGTCGCTTGCGACAGAACAAAACAATAAAGATGTTCGCAGACTTGTCACATTTTCCCTGGGCAAAGAATTGACAGCAAATTTAAGTGTACAGACTGCAATCTGCTTTATGTTAACAGAGTAACCTAAATATGACTGGCTCCTCCATTTCGTCCCAGTAATGCGCGCGCGGTCGGCCTTCTCGCACGCAGAGAAGTCATTCACCATAAGCCACTTCAGCATTCACGCCAAATTTCTGCCCATGCAGTTGACCTCCACTTCTGGAACGTGCTTCTAGTTGGGATGGCTATTATTAAATGCTCACGAGTCGACTGCGCGCATTTCAGCAACGCTGCCTGAAAGTTAGTCACTTGTACATGGAAGGGTACGTGAAAGGAATAGTACCCGGGAAGGGCCTATAATGCACCCTATCAGTTTTATATCTATTCCGGCACTTGGCATTATAATGTGCGACGCTCGAGTAGTATAAAATATTCTTCCTTTAATAGCTGTGATAACAGTACCCGGCCCAGCACGTTACAAACCCTTAGAGGACGTCCTTTTTCCCCGTCAACATGAAAAATAAGAAGCCAAAATAACCTGGCCAAGGCTCAGAGGATAGTTCTAGCTATTAAATCTAATTCCCTACGGTGGCGGTTGGGGCCAGTTGGCATGACATAGCGATGGGAAAAGAGTGTGGGAGGAACAAGTCACAAGAGTCCGCGACGCTCTCTCCTATCTTGCTCCTCCCGCGCTGTTTTCCCATCGCTTAATTAAATACGTCCATCTATCTGCTGTTCAGGGTTTTAGACAATGTGTAACAGATATTATGGCTTCATGATAATGGCGTCCATGTCATGGCTCTACTTTCTGTTAAATTCAGTGACAAGATAGCGATGTGATGAGGTCGGTACCCCGTGAGCGTAATCCGCCTACTCTGCCCTTTCCTGCGCTTCATTGGCTGAAACCCGCCAGCCTTCATTGCGCATGCGCAGTTCATGCTGGTGGCAGGCGCAAACAGCGTTTGCACGTGTACGCCTGCCACTACCCATGCGCAGTTGGCGGCTCATGGAAGAGACGTCGCGCCTGCGACGGTCCCGTGCATAAATCTTTATCCAGTTTTCCGCGTCAGAAGAATTTTCGGGCACTCTCCAGAGAGCACCGCATCTTTTGATAACACGAATTCTGCCGAGTAGCTGTGTACACGCTGCCCCTTTAGCGGTATATGTGCACTTTGTGTTTCTGTGTATCGCAACCAGTATCTGTATACGATACGATGGTGCATTTCCTCCAACGAGCGACGCACGACCGTCAAAATGCCCTTGGTGTTGGCTACCTGCTGAACTATAGATCTTCGTCAACAAGCCGCACAATCTACGGGGATTCGAAGATAATTTTTCCCCAACAAGATCCTATAAGTGACGGTCACGTCGGTAAAGTTGGAAAGAAATAATCCCGGCCCAGCCATGGCACAGGCGATTTTTCGTGTCTGCGGACCGTGTAATCGAACTTGGGCTGCACGGCCTACTTCGTGACAGGTTCCGAGCCACAGTTTCCAGCACGACTTCTACATTTCTAACGCAAAGGAGAGTCGAATTTGGTACTACAACTGAAAAAGCAAAAGGCATTCGTGACTGGCGACCCGAAGTGACTGGAAGCCAAAAAAGACGCTTAAGGCTGAGCTTCGCGGCAAGTTCGGAACAGAGACGCTTTCACGCTTCGCCCCGTCGAAATCGAACCGCTCGAGACTGGCTATTGGACACGCGAGCTCAGAATCAGGAGCGGAACGGTCCGTAGCAGCAAACGCGAGTCATGACTCGATTGATCTGCTGGCGCACAAACAGCAAAGTGCACCTGCTCTACTCCTCCTGATTTCGCTCCCGGTACTGCGCATTCGCGGGAAAATAGGCAGAAGAGGAACACGTTCAAAATAGAAGCGCTACTACTGCTTCTTTTTTGGCGCCCTCCTCGGGGAGCGATAGAAGCTGCCCTCTTTTACTCAGATGATCTTCCGAAAGCGTTCAAGCACGCAGGGTTCTCCCCAGAGCGCTTGAATGTTCCTGTGAGGGCTCTTTATCAGCATGTTATTGATACCATACTGAGACGCTTCCTCTCTAATGGTAGGTGGCCTCAGAAGGGCTGCCCTGAATAACCTAACGACCCGAGGAATGCAGCGAGACAAAAATAGATCAAGAACATCCTCTAGATCACCAAACACAAAACCGCGTCGTTATCGTCCTCCGAAGGGTTTTGAGAGGCGCACTTTTTAACTTTAGAGACCCATTAACGTCGAAGACTATAGGGCCGTGGAGCAGTGCAACTCTTTTACTAGACGCAGTTTTTTTATTGCCCTAGAAAAAATGCTTTAGGTCACCAGGAATCTTACTGTTTGATATTTTTTGAATTCTTTGGCCAGAATAAAAAAAAGTGCCAATTTTTTGTAGAACAGAGAAGTTGGCACTTTCGTATCGAGAGCAAGCAGGCTACGGTTAGGTGGTTGGGAGCAGAAGGGGTGCCAGCTAGTCTCTGTCTAGAAGGCATTTATTTACATCGGGAAGGGCGAAAGTATTAAATTATAACCAGAACATTGCCCATATTTATTATGAGTGCTCAAACAGACAACAAAATCACTTTTCGGTTTCTCGAGTCGGACAGTTTGCAGTTTTTTTCACCTACCGGGCTTACTCGCGTAACGCACACACCTCTTAATTTTGCTGTCAAAAGGTGCAATTTTTGCTTTTCTTTTTTCTTTCTGCGGATGATCAATGTAATAATGAAGTAATTACTCATCAGCATCCACCCAAGCGCAGCGATAAGGCTACGAAGGCTACGAAGTTTGTAGAGCGGGCAAGCGGGCGGGCAAGCGGGCGGGCGGGCGGGCGGGCGGGCGGGCGAGCGGGCGGGCAAGCGGGCGGGCAAGCAGGCGGGTGGCCGGGCAGGCGGGCAGGCGGGCAGGCTCTCGGCAAGAACCCTGAGGCTTACCCCCGTCCCTTGTTCACTTTATATAGACAGAGAGAAGCATCCCCTTTCCATCGAGGTGGAGATAATTACGCAGTACCATGAAGCGCCATTTGTCCAATGACAAGATTGCTATGCGTAACCCACGGGACGAACAGGCAATAACATTGTTCCACGAAGAATTCGAGAACAAGTATAAACCACGCCTGGTCACCGAGGGTTTCTCTCCTCGATCTGCCAATTAAGGATTGTGGCAGTTTTTGCGGTCGGGGTTTGCGCAGAATGCTATAAGTTCTGATCCCTATGGACAGCGTTAGGAGCCACTACGCGAGTATGCCTGCGGATTTAAGATAATTGTTGATTATGCTTTCGAGCTCCAAAACCATCCTTAAGAGTGAATTTGTTTTTTTTTTAGAAGGTAAGGCTTACCGGATGAAGCATTTATTCCATGAGTGTACTTCTTGTCCCCTCTTTAACGCTTCACACTATTTTATTCCGCGTAATGAAATTCCCTACCCATTTTAAGAGATTATCAAAAAAAAATCTGTGTTTATTACGCGAGTCAATACACTATATAGTCCGAGACAACTCATGATCGAAGCGGCTTTTCTCCGTCAAAGAACCCCCTTCCAGCTATTGGCGTCGGCCGATTCTCATTGTCCTGCTAGCGTGACAATGCAGGGAGTGGCAGATGAAAAGGAATAGGCCCCTCCCTTCATGGTCGGGGATGCCCCCTCCCAGGTGCATGAGAATCGGCCAATGTCATGGGCTGGAAGGGGGTCCTTTATTGGGGAAAAACCGCTTCGTTCTTGAGTTGTACCAAACTATAGCGGACTGCGAGACGACTTTTGCGCATGGCTTCGTGCGCAGTTAGTTTGTTGTCACATCACTGACAGGGCCCCATTATTAGGCGCGGACAGTTTTGGAGCGATAGCTTCACTCTGCTAGGTAAGGCCGGGTATCGCCGTGTGTGCAACACAAACTGTCTGCCAACCAGATAATGAGCAAACTGCCCACCATGGCAGGTGGTAGTTTAATTAACGACTGGCCTTTCGGGAACAGCAACCTGGGCCGTACAAGGCCCACGCTGGGAGCACCTGCAATCGCAGGGCAGTGGCGCGTCCATTAACCGCTGCACTACTGCGCCTGGAGGGGTATGACGACTCCCAAGGATCTATATGAGTGTAAAGCAGAGAGTGACCTTCTGCATATATGGGAATTAACCCCTAAAGCTATCACGTCATATCCTTAACCCTTTGAAGGTTTTTGCCGTATATGTACGGCGGTGGTTTTCTGTCCCGCAAGGACTTTGCCGTACGGGTACGGTTTCGATCTTCCGTTTGAAATTTTGCGCCAAAAGAACAATGCGTGCTCACTGGGGGGTGCTGCCACCTCTTAGGACTTACAAGAAGTGTTTGAATTTTGTGCTGCCTTCTTACGGAGATAAGCAGAACTTTGTCTAGCTTTAGCGCGGCGGCACAGACTGCGGCAACACCCCTTTTGTAGTTTTGGTTTCGCCGCGTGATCGCAACGGAGTCGCGCGAAATTTGAATTTTCTTTTTGTCAGCACTATCTTGCAGGGGCTGCCGAAGTTGATTTCTATCTTTATTGGCGCTGCTCTTAGCTTGCTTATCAATGTTGCTCGCGAGGTATTCCCGCCCTCTGTGGCAACGCGCCTACGCGTTTTCCATTCCGCCGCGGGATCGCAACGGAGTCGCGCGAAACGTGTTTTCTCTTTGTGGGCACTGTTTTGCAGAGGCGGCGAAAGTTGATTTCTATCTTTATTGGTGCTGCTCTTAGCTTGCTTATCACCGTTGCTATTCTATTCTATTGAACATTTTCCAGTTGTGAGTGATGCTGTCACCAAAGTACTGTTCCTATTTTTTTTACTATTTATTCTCGATTATATACATTTTGTAGATTCAAGATCCGCAATAAAGTAATTTGACCACCTGGGAAAGTTTTCTTCAAAATAATTCGACCCTCAAAGGGTTAAGTAGGAGCTTAAGTGTGCCCTCTATTTTTGCTTTCTTATCATGTTGATATTTTCGTTAGGCAGTGCTAACCACAAAAATCAAGCATGAGCATAAATGAGGTCAAACGTTCTGATTTCTTCCACCCGTTCTCTTTCTTTTGATTGCTCTGAGCTTCCCTGGAGACTTTTCACGCAGCAGACTTATTCTATTTCTGGCCGTAATTGCGACTGTCACCAAGTTATCATGTCAAGCTGTTGTGGTATATCTTAAGTGCTGCTCCATCACACGTAATCTAAAAGTTTCATTTTTCCCTAACTGGCTTCGCTATGCGAGAATCTCTTCCTATTTGCAGGCAGAAGCTACTAGCACTTACAAGGCCAAGCGCTTCTGACGCAATTTTTAGGCTATGTATAGTCAGCAAGACTGAATTTCAGCTGAAAAAAAACCTCGTTATTAAACCTCTTTCGGACCTGGTAGATTGGCCGTGAAGTCTATGTGTACTATCCCATGTAGAAAGAACTGCGTCCGTGTACCTGTAGCCCCACATGCTTCGCTAACGTATAACGCCACCCATCCTTGTTACTATCATCATTTTTCGTTCGCAAACTTAGTTTGTAATCATAGCCAGTCGTGTTCCTCAGTCTCAGAATTATCCATTGTATGCCATTCTGCTCTCCGCGCTAAAAGCTTCCAACACTGTCAATCGCAAAAAGGTCAGTCATTATCTGACTAGTTTTACCCTTAGCAACAAGAAGCCATTAGTCAGTAGGTAAAAGTAATTGACAGTAGGGAAACAGAGGATTGCGGTGCAAGATTCCACCCTCCACATGCCCACATTCTGCTAAATATGATAAGCCGCAGAGAATGCTATCCTTTTGGAAGTAAGATCCGTGAGCAATATTATTCAAATTCAAGATAGCAGCCCGTCACACACGCGGTGACAACAGAAGCATGGTGCCAGTAACATCTCGGAAGACACCCAGATAGAGAGAACTGTCCTGGCACAAACCGGTTGTTAGAGGGGTCTTGGAAACAAAAGCCCTGTGGTGTCCGCGGCTTTGGAGATCTGCACAGCGTGATGTTAACATTTGAACAAGTATTATAGCCCGCTGACTGTAGTTTAGAACTAACGGTACTTTAGGGAGTGCCTTGCCGGAAGCTCAGTACAAGTGCTTCAGGTCGACGTATAAGCAACTCCCCTGTGTCTCGCAATACCCTGCGTACCAGCTCTAAGTCGAGCCACGCTTCGCTGCCAGTGCACCCGCACTGCAGGTCTTTGCGGGCCTTCGCAAAATAGCAAGTCCTGAAAGCACTCCCCATCTCCGCTCCGCTTACCGCCATATAGCTTGCGGAAAGCAGCAGGCGGGTTGCGCCCTTGCCACTGGGACTGGTGTTTTGCAATTTCCTTTTTCTGTCTCTCTTTTCTTTTCAAGGCAAAGCTCTCATATGGTTGCTATATATCACGCGGCCTTTCCTTGTCAGCCCTTTTCAGCGGCGGCGCAGTAGCTTACCGCGAGAGCTCTCGGCAAAGAGAAGCGAGCGGAACTCATTTAAAGTCTCTTGAGCTGTAGACACTTCACTGGTTTCGGTCACAAGCAATTGGAATTTCAGAGAGGTAAAGGATATTGATGCCCTCCTCAATATGTCAGTTCTGAAATAACTTTCAGTCTAAATGCAAAGAAGGAGACCCGAACGGACATATTAAAAATAGCGCGCATAACGCATGTTCATCTTCCCTTCTGACCTTGAGAAAGGAATCGCTTCCATTCATATTGTACTGTAATATATAGAGTCAGGGTTCTATAAAACAGCTGCCTATCAGTTAGTTCACTATTTATCTATTAATTTTGTATCATTTCTTCGATTTTCGAAAGAACAAAAAGTGTGCGAGATTTTTTTTTTTTACTTCAGAAAACGTTTCACTCAGTCTAAACGATGAGGTGCTACCAACTGTGCCTGAAGAGACCTCCTCCTTTATCAAATAAATAAATGAATGCAGCCGGCTTCATTCAGCGCACCGCAGATGTAGTGAGGGTTTTCTATGACAAAATTGCAATGAACCAAATAATGAACACAGGACAAGAAACGCAGTTCCTCCCAAGCTATGTCGACGTTTGACCGGCAGCAAAACACGCATTTATCACCAGGCAAATTGTATTGAAAAATCTTCCCGCCAGTCGACTGAAACACGTGATGTCGTTACCGAAAAGTACGGATAGCCATCGTTTTAAAGTAAATGTTTATGCAGCGTAGCCTCTGGAATCGGCCGGTAATGGCAAACCCTGCATTTCGTTTCTTGGTATTGTCTGGCTTATAAAGACTCCGTTTTCGCTGAGAGTGGTCTCTTTTTTATTAGAAAGCGTTACCCTATCGATACAGGCCGACTTCTATATTTCCCCAGAGTCCCTTTAAGCCCTGCGGCTTGTGGCACTTCAATGGCGGTAGCCACGTTTTTTAGTTCAACTGATTGTACAGAAAACAGGCTCGTTTTTTTTTTTCACATGATTTAGGTTCTACGTGACTTCCCGTACAAGTCTAAGTCGGTGCCACACCTAACGTTTCTTTCGAAACACCTCAAATTTTAAACAATGGAAGTCTCTAAAGCCAAGGAAAATTTACAGCCGTTCTGGGTGAAAATATATCCTAAAAACTCCTGTTGCTTTCCTTCCAGCGGCTTTAGATAGGTCAAAGATCGAGATCGGGGTTTTCATTGTTCAATAATGGTTTTTATTTTCTGAAATACTCAGGAAAATTGTCTGCAGTTATTGATGTTAGCTCTCCGGGTCTTTATCGCCATAAGATTTTTTTTTTTACAATCTAATGACAGCAGACAAATTGCAAAATACGTTTTATGCCATTGTATGCCGCCACTTTATACCGCAGCAAAGAAGAAATCGCTTGGGCACTTCTAGCATCTTCCATAGGCGTCCTGCTCCTGCCCGACAACACTCCGGTTGAGAAGTCTCGTGTTGCCCAGGATGCCATTCGAGAGCGTGGTTTCGAAGAGCTCGGCCACCCTCCCTACAGCCCCTATCTGGCCCTAGTGACTTTTTTTCTATATTCGAAAAAAAAGGTACACCTCAGAGGAACAAGGGCTTGAACTCGCATCAAACCGACACAAATGAGTGGTTTGACAGCCAGAGAGAAAGCTTTATTTTATTTATTTTTTTCTAACTATCAAAAGCCTTCCAGCAAAATCGGGAAAGAGCATTAGTGTGAGGGAAGAATACGCTGCATTTTTTTTTAAAGACTGGCAGTTTTTTTTTTATATGTTAGTTGCAAAACTTTTCATCAGCTCTCGTATATCGCGTCATTAACCTCGTCTTTGCGCCGGTGCCAAATATACAGCTGTATCCTGTGGCGCGTTTCTAACAGCCCACCTCCATCAGTAACATGAGATTCGCTGAGCCGGTCCCCTTAATCGCCTGTTGGCAACCCAGAGCTTTCGTTGGGAGCTCTTCCAACATTCAAGGCTCAACTTGATTTTTTTTTCTATTTCCCGAAGTTGATATGTCAACATATACGACGGAAATCGACCAATTTTGGAGCAAATACGGTATTCATATTGAGCTGATGTTACCCGTAGTTGAAAAAAGTCGATACGAGGTAGGAGTTCATGCTAGCCGATTACGAGGTCATTTTCTTTGCTTCTGTTAATAAATGCATTTTGACTGAATATTGACTGAATTTTGAGTGTGAAAGTATATTCTCAAGAACTATTTCTTTCAACGTGTTGGATTAAGTGGGGATGGCGGCGGGACGCCCTTGCTGGAAATACGTGATGGAGCGCGCTAAACAAAATGCAAGTGCGCACGGCGAGTAGTGTGGTTACTGTAGTTAGCTTTCAAACGCTTCAGCTGCACCATTTAAGCGTAGCTTGCCTAGGGAGAGTGCACTTCGTAAGTGCGTGCTTCAAAAGTGATCGGCTCCTTCATGATGACACCAAACTTCGCGCACCTGCTCGGCACTTGGCTTACTCGATAGCGCCGATCGGGCGGCGGAGAATGAAATGAACGCTCGCGCGTTGAGATAACACCACCGTTGCGAAAAGATTCTCACTCAGTCGAACGCCGTGAGAATCCCCGTGAATAGGTCAGGTTTTATGGTCACAACTCGCACGCTTGGATTCAGATTGAATGCTACCGGCATTTTCGTAAGGGCATGCTTATTAAGAGTCGCCACTGATGCAAACTGTGGATGACAGCACCGCGAACGCCTGGCATCTGGCGTGTAAAGTCGTGAAGCTTAGCCGTTCACACCCTTGCAGGTCGATTTCTCTTTCCTATTTTTTAGGAGCAGCAGTACGGAAGTTGACCAAATGGGTGACGCAACTACCGAGGCAAGCCTCCATCCATGTTGGCGTAGATGTAATTCCCATAATGACCACATGGTGCACAGTGACTTAAGTGCGGCCAAAACGCAGACAAGAGTTTGGGTGTACATGAGAATTCGGAAGAAAATTCGAATTTTCAACGCGTAAGCATACTGTACATCACTGACTGCGGTGCGTTGCGATGGGCAAGGCCGAGAGCTTGACGTCCATGCCTGAGATATTAGCTGCATGTGTAGTGCACTTTGTAAGATATCGAGGAATTTTTTTTGTGCTGAAACATAACATGGCCATCGGCTACGAAACCTGATCTTCAGAAGAAGTGGCGTCCTAAAACCTACGTGACCACACAAAGAAAAATACAATTTCTTCCGAAGGTACGGGGAATTGAACCTAAGAGTTTCAGACTGCGAGTCGAGCACGCGACTCAGAGGCCACGAAACAGCGTTGCTTCTTCGCGAACAAAGGTCAGCTTAATACATGCCTTGCCTTACTACCGCATGCTAATGAGTATTTTTATCATTGGAAGGAAAGGAAAAATACAAACGATACAATAAAAAGGAAATTAAAAATTTAAAACAAAACAATGCTTTCGCATTCAACGCACGCAAGTAGTTTGAAGTGCCCTGTGTAATTTTTTTATACATTTTCAATGACGGCATTTTTTTGTCCTTAATATGCAATGTTTTTTTTTTTTACTGCAATCTCGACCTCATTTAACGCTGACCGTTAAATGGTCGCTGACTTTGATGCCAGTCCTTTTCCGGCTTGCATGTTGAGAACACAAATTAGGGCCCCATTATCAAAGCGCTTAGCAGATTGTAACGTTTGCTGACATCCCTCGAATAAGAGAAAGTACTCTATGTAGTCTTATGGCTCTCTATAAGAAGAATATCAGCAGGCACGTTTAACAACCGCGGGAGTGATACTTGGTGACTAAGAATTAGCAGAACCCTTTCAGAACGTAGGTTTTCAGAGGCACGTTTGTGATACGTCTTGAGAGGTCACTAAACCCCAAGAACCGTTTTTTCTTGATAGCCTTTGGTTTTCGCGCTAAACAGTCAGCGTCAACGCCATTTCAGAGGTGTTGCTTTCATACTTTGTTTCCTTTTTTTAATGTTATTCGAGATCTCTTTTACTTGTAGATGCTGAATCAGATATGTGCCCCTGTGCATACTGCGCCAGTAAAAAGGGTAAGGCCTAATGCAAATCAATGCACGCGATTTTCCTGGATTGATTGATTGATTGATTGATTGATTGATTGATTGATTGATTGATTGATTGATTGATTGATTGATTGATTGATTGATTGATTGATTGATTGATTGATTGATTGATTGATTGATTGATTGATTGATTGATTGATTGCGGGCACTGGAATGAGACGAAACTAATCTTTCTCGCTATTAGAAAAAAATACATGCCTTTCCGACCTGACTGGTTAACAACTGAGGGTTAATTCCCTGTTTCATCATCATCATCATCACCATCATCATTTATTTACCCTTAAGGGCCCTTGCCTTAGGGCATTACATAAGGGGGGGAGCAGTCGTTCCATAATACAGTGATCGATTCAAGCCTTTTGGAGTGGGTACAGTATCACACGCCTGACTCAACAGGGCTTACATGGAGTTGAGATTTCTTGCCGGAACTGCATTGGTAGGGTTTGTGAGCCTAGTACGTTAGCGCCTGAAGCTAGCACATGAAAACTTTTATTTCCTCGCTGACATTTTTTATCTTTCAGAAATGTCTCAGAGACATTCAAGTCTACCGCGTTCTTTTGTTAACTTAAGTAGTGCGTGTATTTTCAATTACTCACCAGCGTAGCCTTTCTCGTTTTGAAGATGTCATTAGTAAATTCCTGCACGCAAAAAAAAAGAGAACACCCCCAAGTGCTAGGGTGCTTTCAGAAAAGTCGCCGCACAACTGGGACTGACAGGACGCACGATGTCACTAGAAAAACGGATGGAAAAAATTCGTAAACACCGTCGCTTCCGCTCTTCGCAAAACGATCAACTATCGAAATACGGCGAGCGCAGCGAGTCAGCGACCAATGGAAATGTGCTCTTCATGCGGCAGATGGGCAATATTTGGTCGCGTCAGGCGTGGCGCTTCCTGTTGCTGTACAGCGGTGAGAGTCGACCTCGAGCTCTTCGCCTTTATTTCAAATGCGAGGGCAGTGCATATACGAGACATGTTTCTTTTTATACCATCACTTTGTTGGTTAATTAGTGCGCCTAAAACTAGTAGACGTTGCTTGTGCAGACATAAGAGACATTTATGCAGCTAAAATTTAGGAAAAAAAGAGCTCGTCTTGTTGTTTTACTTCTCGGTAGCATAAATTCTTCAAGAGTATGTCGTTCAGCGAACCATGGCTAAATGCAAAGAGTGCTAGTTCACTGGACAGAGCCTGCACACATTGCCAAACGACATAAGGAGACGTTGAATTGCGTAGATAACGGGCCGACGAAAAGTTCGTGCGCCAGTTTGATTAAGTCAAATGCATAATGACTGTCTTCAGTTCTGAATACTTTGTTCTCGGCTGCAGGGGCTAGCACTTAAAGTGCGCTGAAGTTATGGAAATTTTAGAAACTGTCGTGTCCGGTCGCTGTGTTGAATGCAGCGAAAGACGCACACGGTACTTTTAGACTTCGTTTATTTAAAGCTGAAGAGGGTGCGACCAGCGTCGACCGAGGCAGGAGCCGAACTGGCCGCCCGAAGAAAGGAGGGAGTGGAGAAGCGTCCACGGGAGGGAGTGGCTTCCCAGAACAGGAGGAGGGTGCGGGGGCGCACCGTGGGGGGGGCATCCGGCGACAGCGTGCGACGAGGGGCAAGCGGTCGTTAGGAGGAGGATTGAGTGGTCGTTAGGAGGAGGATTAGGAGGAGGATTGAGTGGTCGTTAGGAGGAGTGCGGGGGCGCACACACAAAAGCAATAAGGGGACACAACACTTCCTTCCCCCTTAGAAAGTTGCCTGGTATCGTGCAGGGGGTCGGCGCTCACGCGTGGAGGCGCGCTGGCTTTGTGCGCTCGGGGGAGAAACACTTGTAGGCTGGCTGTTGTTCGCTGTGTCTCCTGGGTCTGTCCTGGGCGAAGTCTCTTCTTCCGGGAAGAGGTGCCAGGCTATGTGGGAAAATGGTGCACGTGTTCTCTCCGCTGGCGGACAGCTCTCAGACGGCGTCGTAAATCTACGCAGCTGGTTGAGATGTCGGCGTGCTACTGTGCCATGTATGTTGACGAGCCAAGAGCGCAGGCCTATGCGTCTGACAATTGTAGCTTCCTCCCAGCGTGGCTTTTTCAGAAACTGTCGGGCGAGGACGCGCTGCCCCTCATTAAGCGTGCCGCAGCGCGGAATTGCTTTTTCTTCCCGGAACGTCTCTGCCTTTGGCTCGGGGAGGATGGCTGTGAGCTGGGTTCGCATTTCACGCTCGAACATCATTTTCGAGGGGGTCTCGCCTGTTGTGCTCTGAACCGTCGTGTGCTGCTTGAAGAGAAAGCGCGCAAGGCGGCGCTGCAGCGAGCCTGTCTGATCTCTTTCAAGGGCGCGTTTTAGCTCGGCTACGTAGCGCTCGGCTTGTCCGTTTGTCGCTGGGTGGTAGGGGGCCGATGTAACTGATGAGATCCCGTTGTCGCGATAAAACTTGAGGATCTCCGCAGACACAAACGGTGTTCCGTTGTCCGACACTACCTTGCGCGGCAGGCCGAACGTTGCAAATAGTGATCGGAGGTTGTCAATGACTGCTGCCGAAGTCGTCTGTCCCATTTGCCTTATCTCAAGCCACTTTGTGTAGGCATCTACGACCACAAGGAAAGTGCAGCCCTCAATTGGTCCTGCAAAATCAATGTGCAGTGTGTGCCATGGTGTGTCTGGCTTTTCCCATTCTGGGACAGGAGCTTTCGGCGGGGCGCTCCGGCTGCTCTGGCAAGGCTTGCATTCTCGCACCACTGTTTCGATGTCGTTGTCAATGCCAGGCCACCACATGTAGCTTCTGGCACACTTTTTCATTGCAACGATGCCCCGATGTCCGGCGTGGATGAGAGACATAGCTTGTGCGCGTAGTTCTCTCGGCATCACAACTCGGGACCCAAATATGATGCAGCCGCGATGGGTGCTCAACTCTGTAGCTCGCCTGCGGTAAGCGTCGAAGTTGTCCCCTTTGAGTTTATGCACGTTGCCTTGTTGAACAGCTGTGTAAACTAGCCGGAGAGCTGCGCACTTCTGCGTAGATGCTGCAACTGTGCCTGCTGTAAGCGGAGGTTCTGGCAGTGCTTCGAACATCAGAACGTCTCCTGGTGGAAATGGTTCGTCAACAGTTGCGTCTAGTGGCAGACGGCTTAGCGCATCGGCGTTTTGATGTTTACCGCATATCATCACGCCTAGTGGAGAAAACCAATTTCTCCCTAGAAGGCTTGATCCTGTGCCCTTCACAACAAGCAGAGGTAGCGTATGGGTCTGGCCGTTGTAGTTAACCTGCACGTTGGCAGAGCCCAATAGTGGCAGATTCTGTCCTGACCACGTTCGCAGGTGCGTGTCGTCTTGTTGCAGGGCGGGTGCGTCAGATGGCCATGAAGTTCGGAACGTGTCCTCACTGATCAGAGTACAGGCTGCGCCGGAGTCCACCTCGAACTTAATCAGCTGGTGATGTACGCTTACTTCTGTAAAAATCTTCGGTCGCGTGCCGAGATTCATGGTGTTCAGGTCGTACAACACAGATGGTGTTGCTGATGTTGTTCCATGGAGATCAGATAGCGGCGTATTCTCTGAGGCGTTGACGCTGTGATTAGGCTGGGAAGGTGACTTTATCTTGGCAAGTCTCCGTTTCGTAATGCATGCTCTTTCGATATGCCCTCGCTTGTGGCAAAAATTACACGTGGCTGACTGGAATCGACATCCCTGGGGGTTGTGTTGGTCGTCACACCGCCAGCAGCGTTGTGCCTTTTTGACCGATTTTACAACAACAGAAGGCTTGCGCACCTGGTTGCTTGTCTGGTGTACCGGCTCGGTGTTCCGGCGAATCCCTCTCTGCTGGTGACCGGCGCTCTCCGCTCGAACGGCGATGTCGTAAGCTTTGCTGAATGTGAGGTCCTTCTCAGCGAACAGGCGCTGCTGCAGTGACTCGTCACTCAGTCCGCACACAAATCTGTCGCGTAACATCACGTCCAAGGGAAGCATGGTGGTGTTAGCAGAAGAAGCTGCGTCTCCCTCCTGCCCGGTAGCTGTTGTCGACAGCGTTCCAAAATTGCAGTCGGCAGCGAGCTTCTTGAGCGCGGCTACGTAGGCGCTCACAGTTTCTCCTCCCAGTTGATCTCGTCGTTGGAAGCGAGCCCGGCTGTAGACCTCGGATGGCCTTGGGTCGTAGTGCTTTTGCAGCGCTTTTACGATGTCGTCGTAAGACACTGCCGCTGGTGTGCTTGGCTGAATAAGGGCGCAGACAGTATCGTAGGTCTGCTCCCCGCACAGCGTCAGCAGGTTGGCCCTCTTCAAGGCTGGGTCTGTGATGTTGTTAGCTTCAAAGTAGAACTGAAGGCGTCCAACCCACGATGACCACGATGAGCCGTTGAATTCTGGTATCTGATTGGGAAACCCTCGCGTAGCCATGGCTTGTCAATAGCGTTGCGTAGCGCGGGTCGAATCCACTTTCTCGTCGCCACTGTCGTATCCGGTCGCTGTGTTGAATGCAGCGAAAGACGCACACGGTACTTTTAGACTTCGTTTATTTAAAGCTTAAGAGGGTGCGACCAGCGTCGACCGAGGCAGGAGCCGAACTGGCCGCCCGAAGAAAGGAGGGAGTGGAGAAGCGTCCACGGGAGGGAGTGGCTTCCCAGAACAGGAGGAGGGTGCGGGGGCGCACCGTGGGGGGGGGGGCATCCGGCGACAGCGTGCGACGAGGGGCAAGCGGTCGTTAGGAGGAGGATTGAGTGGTCGTTAGGAGGAGGATTAGGAGGAGGATTGAGTGGTCGTTAGGAGGAGTGCGGGGGCGCACACACAAAAGCAATAAGGGGACACAACAGAAACAAATAGAGAGAACGATAGGTATAGAACGTAAAAGGAAAGGTGTCTACGTTCAGCTGACCGTTAACGCGTTAGCTCAAACGAGATTCGAATCAATTTAACGTGTTAAAACTAACGAATCTCAAGAAAACGTCTATCAAAGCTCCCGTTTATTTTTCATACTAGGCTTCTTCTGCCCTTACAGCATTGCTAGCGTTCGTGAAACGATGCTGGGAGGCATCGTACAGCTTGTGAACTGTTTGCGATCCTTGCCCCATTGCTTGTCATTGCGCTGCGTGTATTTTGTCCTCTAGCTCGTTGAGAGGCAGGAAATTTTATTATGCCTCTCGTGAATGCAGTTTGTAAAATAGGACTCAGATTGGATCCGCAAACAGAACGACATCACTTCCAAGCTGTTTCGATCAATGATTATGCAGAAAAAAAGCGGCGCACGTTTGTACCAATCTCTTGGCAACGAAACCTGAAATCTAATACCTATACCTATGGCTGTTTTTTTGGCTTATAAAAAAACATTTTCGTGGGGCCTGAAAATTGCTTCAAGAACCATTATGAGGCGCCACAATTGGCCGCATTGAACTGCACACGCGCGTCTGTGAATGTGCACTGAACACCAAGAACGTCTGTTAGGGAAATATAATAACATGCTGAATAGTTCGTTTCATAGTTGTGTTGTTTTCAGCACATAAAGATATTCTACATGGGTGCACAGTTGCCTGTTTGCCGACACTTGAAGTGATGCACATTTCTACCGCTGTCCTGCACAGGCTAGCCTACGCTCTCAGAAATGCTTGCTCCTCGCCACCCGTTCAGGAATACAACGAAGTGTGACGTTTTACTTTCAGTGGTGAAACAAAAGCCGTCCTTTCGCAACGGAAGCTAAGATGGATAACCGAGGCTTGGGAAAAAAAAACGAATACAGAAAGGGCGGAGGTACGTGTTCAACGACCTTAGGGAACAATCAATAAAACATTTTTCCCCGGCATTCGCTGCATCTTTGCAGCCTCTTTGATGGCGCTTTTAGTCTGAATCTGTGCCGCAGGGACCTGGGTGAAGGTGGAAACTGCGTACTGCAGACCAGGTGACGAATTACCAGTGGCTGCCTATGACGTACGCTCCGTGTCTGGACAACTCACGGATTTTGTGTGCAATGGCATCAGCTGATTTCCTTCTTTTGTACAACGCGCACAATAATTCGGGCAAACGGGAAATTTAGAGCTGTATTATCCGCACAGCTGCCCCCTATGAATGAATATGGAAAGCTCGGGCTTCTTGAAGCCACGCTGGCAGCACTACGCGCAACGGTGAGGGGGAAGGGGGAGGGGAGCGCTCGGAACAGGGCGTTCGCGTGGCTCTCCCACCGCTAAATTGGAAGCGTCGGGTGCGGCATCGCAAAACACGCCGATCGTGTGCACGCGGCTTCCTGCCGACCCGGCAGCATCGAAGCCGGGACGTAGCAACAGCAGCGTACTTGCACTTCCTCTCACCAGCTGCGTATACCGGTCGGTTGAGCAAGCTTGCTGTACGCAAACTGCCGCATCTGGCCAGCCTGCGTAGCGTCTCCTTGTCGCCCGAAAGTAATTTTTCTTCCTAGATCATCGCCGCGTTTTTACCGCACAGGTTATGACTTGGTTCGCAGCCCTGCTGTATTCTTTTTTTTTTTTGTTCGCCTCATTCCGTCCTTTTTTTTTCCTGTATCCTAACAAGCTGTATTCGGATACAACTTAAGACCGCAGTGAAGCTCCGTACAGATTCAGGACCGCCACACACAATACCATCGCGACATAAAGGTGATCCGCTGTTAAAGCACTTCCTGTTACCTAAACTAGAAACAAGCGCGAGACGAAGCTATGAACTAAATAAATTTGATGCCTCTGGCTCGTTTGATGTTTTCAAACATTAAAAAGTCGATTCAATTTACTATAGTGGTTGGTCAGTGAAGTAATACCCGTGCCACACGGACATATTTAATGCCATTAAGTGCTTACTGCCTTAAGTATTAATGGCATTCGTGCGGTGCCACACGCATAAATTTAATGGCATTGGCCTTGCTGCCATTCGCGACCTACTGGGTTCGCCAAAACTCATTTCCCGTGCAATGTGTACTCTCGTTCCCATTCCACACGCAGAAAAGCATGCAAGTTTATTGGTAACAACTTCCTAACCAGTAGGAAATGGTTATTTTTTAACTTTCAGTCAGATTAGGCATCAATACCGCATTTTAGATGCGAAGAGCGCCATTTCAATCAGCCTTATTGACAGGTATTCTCGACTCATGTGCTGACATGCGAGTTTATAGCTACTTTTTCGACTTGTAAAGCAGGAACAGCCGCATTTTCTGGAAAAGCGTTTTTACATTACGTTTGAACAACATTCCAGATATATTGCGCTCATTAAGAATGTTTATATTCAGATGAAACTTTTGACTACCTCACAAGCGTTATCGTCATCGCCACTTTCGATAATGGCATTAAATGTGGACGTGTAGCACCAACTCCGAAAATAATGGCATTAACAAACTTAAGGCCCTAAGCATTTACTGCCATTTCTTGTGCGCGTGTGCCACTGGTATAATACAGGACACCGCGGACCACTGTAGTTGTATCTACTACATAGTTATTAGTGGGTTTTTCATGTTGACAGCGAGTCAGTCATGGTGTCGGCTTGTTGTTCTTGTACAGTGTTCAACGGTCATCAACAGAAATTCGCAATAGCATTTAACACGTTTTGCAGGGAAATTTCTATCCTTCTTTCCGTTCTATTGAGCGAAGAATCCCATGCGTATAGTTGTAGGAGTCCCATGCGTATAGTTGTAAGTTGTAGGAATGTATGTTAGAGCGAAAAAATCGATTGATTCCGTCTGCAGTCTTCGCTGCCGCGCTCACAGACACAGGGCGCAGGCATGCAGTGGGGAAGCTATTGGTGTCGAAGGAAGGATGCCTGCTGCGAAGCGATTCCGCTGAATGGAGGAGGTACCTGAGTTCAAGCACGAACATGTCGAGGCCTAGCGGCGGCAGCACCATGCGAGGCAGATGTACAGGAACAACGAACTGCAGCATGTGGAAATTATTCCTCGCATGCGGGAAGATTTCGCACATCGATAACGAAAACCGGAGGCGAAGCTACGAAAGCGAGAATGCCATGGATGTTGAGAACATGAAGTGACTGCCGTAAGACAGAGGCGTGGAGACACCCAGGGGAGAGAACATGAAGCCGGAGAAAAGACACGAACATTGGAACAGCCGGAACTGCGAGCACCGAAGCGACAACGTCGTCCCAACGCCAAAAAGGCAGTCAGAGTAGGATTCGCATCGTTTAATAACCACTCCCAACGGCACATGCGCTCTGCAAGGTAATAAAACAGCCACGTTGGCTTTGCAGAATGTGCTGCGAATTAACTGTGCTCGACATACATATGCAAACAATCAGCGAACTTAGATAAACAAGATGTCAAAGCACGTCAACTGGTGAGCGCCAGTTCATTAATTCGAGGCTTTAGGGTGAAGCAGAACTGGTGCTAGTGGCAACTTTGCGCCAAATTGGCTACTTTACGGCCCCTTTCACGGTGAAAATTTCTGATTGGCTCCCTGGATACTTTCTGGCTACTTTGAACTTCTATTCTGCAGCATTTACTTGCCATTTTTTTTAATCGCATCATCGCCGCCAGCGTAGATGGCGCGCATTAAGACACCCCCACGTGCAGCCAGGGTAACAAGGGAGCCTACAGGCGCGTATGGCGTGACTCTAAAGGTGACACCTTCATAGAGATTTCACTATACCAATGGCGGTATGAGAGGGCACTGCTTCCAGTTCTTGAGGCAAATGGCGATGCAATTCCTACAGCGGCTTCCAAATAAAGCCTCTCATTTCGAAATGCCTCCCCTGCACTTCGAAGGCTGCTTACCATCAATACTGGTGACGTAGAAAGTGCAGAGCTGTGAAGGCATACTGAAGCTGCAGATGCATTTTTAGTGGGCTAGCAAGAGATGCTTCGCTAGCCATAAAGCCGCCCTCTCTGCGGATAAAGCCTCCACCCGCCAACTGCCACCTGTCGCGGTTGCCAGGTGGCATAGAGGAGGGAGAGTGAAATTCCCCTCTCCGCTCTCAGAGGAGGGGGAAAGGAAAGGCGGTGACCGGCGACGGGTTGCAGGTGGAAAAGTAAAGGGAGGGAAATCCTCCTTTCTTTTTCGTGCGCTAGCACTAGGCGGCTCGCTAGCGAAGAAGCCGTTATGAGTCCTTATGAAGCCTCCATCTACCAACTGCCACTTGACACTGTTGGCAGGTGGACTGCGCTGGCACTAGGCGGATCACTAGCGAAGAAGCCATTATGTGTCCTGGTAAAGCCTCCATCTACCAGCTGCCACTTGACACTGTTGGCAGGTGGACTGCGCTAGCACTAGGCGGATAACTAGCGAAAAAGCCGTTATGTGTTCTCATGAAGCCTTCAACTGTCGGCTGCCCCTTGACACTGTTGGCAGGTGGACTGCGCTAGCACTAGGCGGATAACTAGCGAAAAAACCGTTGTGTCCTGGTGAAGCCTTCACATGCCAGCTGCCTATTTACAGTGTTGGCAGGTGGACTGCGCTAGCACTAGGCGGATCACTAGCGCAGAAGCCGTTGTGTGTCCTGGTGAAGCCTCCATCTACCAGTTGCCACTTGACACTGTTTTCAGGTGGACTGCACTATCACTAGGAGGATAACTAGCGAAAAAGCCGTTATGTGTTCTGGTGAAGCCTTCACCTGTCGGCTGCCACTTGACCCTGTTGGCAGGTGGACTGCGCTAGCACTAGGCGGATAACTAGCGAAAAAACCGTTATGTGTCCTGGTGAAGCCTTCGCCTGCCAGTTGCTACATGACACTGTTGGCAGGTGGACTGCGCTAGCACTAGGCGGATAATTAGCGAGAAAGCCGCTATGTGTCCTGGTGAAGCCTCCACCTGCCGGGTGCCACCTGCCACGGTTGGCAGGTGACAAAGTGAAGAGAGACAGAAGTCCCCTTTCGTTTTTGTGCACTAGCACTCGGTGGATCACTAGTGGAAAAACCGTTCAGTGTCCAGATAAAGCCTGGTGGCGTCCTGGTACAGAATGAAAACCGGTTTCGCGGCACCTGCAGCCACGTGGAAAGGCCGGAGCCCGTGTTCGCCAGGTGCAGCCAAGTGGAACGCAGCGTAGCGCGCCTGCTGCCACCTACTGGGAAGGCACAAATCGCGTCGCGCCAGTTGCCGCTTACATTGTCTAAAACATTCGTAAGTAACCAACGTCCCATTTTATTAAACGAAGTAAACCGAGGTTAGATTTCTTTTATGTTCATCCAGCTAGCTTCAGTTAGAAGTACTGCAACTACAAAGAATTGGCGTGCACTACATCACACAGTATGTTTGAGTTGATGGCACCCTGCGGGATCGCACAAGTACACTGGCTGCGAATGCTCTTTTCCACACCTGGCGCAAGGTACACTGAAGATTTTGTGAGTTCCAGTTTGTAATGCTGATCCTGAGCGCGTGTTCTCTTGCATCAACTTGACAAAAAACAAATGCAAAGCAAAATGAAGCTGGACTATGGCGCTAGAGTTGAACTGCCTAATGGCGATTCAACGAATCAAGTTTGGTCTAAGGCTTCGAAACAAAACAGCTTCAACATCCTACTTAGCTGCTGGCTAGAATGTGACAGAATTTCTCTCAGCTAGATGACTATCTACGCGCACTGCGCATTTAATAATTATTTATTTATTCAGAGCGTACTTCTGGCTTCAAGGCCAAGCAAAATGGCCAAAATTTTGTGCACTTTAATTTTGTTGGTTGACTTGATCCAAAATGGTAGGTTTTGTTGTTCCTTAATAACATCTGTAGTCATAAAATCATTTCTGTACTATATAACTACAAATTACGCGATAAGATTAAATGGCATGGCTACTTTTAGCTACCTTAAGCTCGAGTTCTGGCTCCTTTTAAAATGTGTCCAACGGCAACCCTAGGCAGAAGAATCCTGATAATTCTTTTTTTTTTGGGGGGGGGGGGGGGGAGGCAACGCTAGGTACGCAAAGAGGAGAGAGATAAACAAGGCGAACGCACCGGTGTGCACTCGAGAAAGGGGCGTTTATTTCCGTTTGACGGCTTTCGTCTCGTGCCCTATATTGTACCGCAAAGGCATGCCACAGATTCTAACACCACGAATTCGGGGGCAGCCAATGCCGCTAACTTCAAGATGCGAAAGCGGCATGTAAATGTGCCTGAAGAACAGCCTCCTACATCAGTAACATGCCCATAGCCTCCGCGTAAAACATTTCTATCTCAATTTATCATAAAGGTTAACATGATTAAGCATTTCTTTCATGTCTAGGTGTTTCTGTGACGTCAGTATCCATCCTTTCCATTACGCCAAGCTGGTCGCCAAACATTCTCTACCTTTAGTAATTTCCTTTTTTATTCACGTCGTTCCGGCCACATCGTGCTTCAAACAGTTTCTCTGGAGTGTCGAGCTTGGGGCTGTGTAAAGTTGGCCTGTGTCACAACTTACACCTACGTAGCACTGCCTGCAGCGCAGAAACTCGTTTCTGTACACATACCTACCCACCGCTACAAGATCGCAGGCAGAAAAAAAAGAGTAAATAAATATCCCGTCAGGCGCTCATCGGTCCCGGCAGGGCGCATTCTGCGAACCAAACATATGTGTACTTCGCCAGTGTTCGTGCATGCGCCCGTTGTCGGCAGCTGGGGCTTGAGGCCGTTGGAGCGTCGCAAGTTACTGCGGCAGCTGCGCATCTGGTTGGGCCCAACGGAACTGCTGCTCTTCTGTCTTTTTTTTCTTTCCTGGTTGATGTAAGACCGCTATAAAACTGAATGTTTCATGCTAGTATACATCTACCTTCTGACGTGAAATAGTAAAGGACATGTACTGGCTTCAGCGAATGTCGTGATGATTCTTAGCGTTTTTTTTTTTTTTTGTGCCAAAGATGGTGCTTTTCTTAGCAGAATTACACTACGCTGTCAAATTTGCACTGAGAAAGCAGTGCCCGAGGTGAACAAGGTGCGCAAAATAAAGTTCCACTGTGCTGAGGGCGATCGGTTTGGTTTGGTTCGGTTTATGGGATTTTAGCGTCCCAAGGCGACTCAGGCTATGAGGGACGCCGTAGTGAAGCGCTCCGGAAATTTCGACCACCTGGGGTTCTTTAACGCGCGCTGACATCGCACAGTACACGGGCCTCTAGAATTTTGCCTCCATCGAAATTGAACCGCCGTGGGCGGGATCGAACCCACATCTTTCGGGTCAGCAACCGAGCACCATAACCGCTGAGCCACCCCGGCGGCTCTAAGGGCGATCGATACCAACTCGAATTTTCTCATTTTTTTCACAGCTGACCTTAGAGGGGCCTTAAAACACCCACTGAGGAGATGCATAAACTGGCTCAATCACTACATTCTGCTGTTATGAACACCTGAGCCAAATAATACACTTGTACAAAGAGCAGAGAACGCACAATCGCGCGCAAAAGTAGGCGAGCCCTCTCCGGAGTCTTTTTAAACCCTTGTGCGTCATTGTGCGCCGGTTGGAAAGTGGCTTTTGATTAAATTCCTTCAGACATGACGCTGCTATCATGGCCGCGAAGATCCCCACCCCGGGAATTCTCGCACGCGTCTGCAACCAGTGGTGGGACCGAATGGGAGCGGCCGCGGAGGAGCGCTGACCTTTGAACGTGTAGAAGGTGACGAAAGGAGATGAAAAGGAGCGAACATGCTGAAATTAAAATCTTGACGGCAGATAACTTAGCTTCTAACAAGCCCAGTCAAGAAAATTCTTACTGGAGGAAATCCGTGAAGCGGCGTCTTTTAACATCTCAGGAATACCGCAACTTTATTGAGATCCTCTCTCACAGCCCACTTGTAAAAGGACAGCCCATGCAACGGTGAGAAAATATCACAGAGCAACTTCACGTACTCGCAGAGTACTACGTGCTCTCTATTCACTTATAGTTCATAGCGCTAATTCGGCTGCCCAAAATGACAGATACTTTACGCGCCTGGGCTCTCACTGATCAGCGCTTGGAAATGACTCGAAATTCGGCCTATCAGCTGAATTAACCTGCCTCCTCAATAATTACGAGGCGAGCTGCGCTGTACCAACCTTGTTTTCACAGGCGTTTTGCTTACTAGGTCTTGAGAGGAAGCAGTCGAATAATTTGTTTTCCCCATGGGTTAAGCATGATATGAAGGGAGGTAAGGATCGAAATCTCGGCCTGGCAGCCGAATGATTCTTGGAAGCCGAAAGGAGAACTTTTGCACGAGATTTTTAGAGTTCTGTATACAGAGTAGACGTGATTCACAATATAAAATCATATAAATAGTGGTCGAACCGTGTTGAATTCGAATATCGAAACACGAGAGCAGACTCAACGCGCTCCTTTTAAACAGCAACTGTCCGTCACACAATCCGAATATGAGTCCCGGTTCCTCGTAATCCGCGGCTGTGAGGCCATTTGAAATGTCAGCGGCACCTAGTGCTGGATTTGCGGGCTACGTGCGTTCGAGGCTTCTTCTCGTGGCGCCTGTGCACAGACAATAAAGGGAGTGCGTCGCACCTCTCAAAAGTATACACTTTACTGTACCATGGGTGCTTACTTTTGCAGCTCCCTGTGCATGTCAGCTATCGCTTTACTAGTAAATCTCCTTTCGGGTTAGGAATACGCCTTTACGACGTGGATTTACGAAAGAGCTGTACTTCGTTCGCAGAGTACAGACTACATTTCAGAAAAAAAATGTTCCAAAACTTCTCTGAATTCCCGAGCTGTAGCACTCAGAGCGCAAAAGACTTCCTGGTAGCGCATTTTAACGGCCTCCATCAAGGGACAACCATTTCGTCCCAAGTGATGTATTGCTCGGAGTGAGCGTGCGAACTCTAAAAGCAATACGTACTCCGGTCGTCCGGAAAGAAACTCAACTGTAACGCCATCTTGCCGCGTATTGTGCGAAGTCACTTTAAAGAAGCTGCGGCGGAAGTTCGTAACCAAAGAAGTGCGGAGCCAATTGAGGAAGAAGAAGGTCTCCGCGGTGACAAAGGCGGGACCCCATTACGCGCGCTCGACGCGCGCTTTGTCATACCTGCCTGGTCCGTTCACGACGGAGTCTCCACGGCTATGTCCGCACTGGAACGCGGCGCTTTGAGGGCTTCATTTTCCACGTTTCAATTCCAATCATCACAGGCCTCAGTTGGCTCATGTTCTATTCTTCATTAGAAAAACAGCTGGATCTATTCTGATGTCAGTTCTCTGAAAACCGCCTCCTCCTGAATAGCCACAAATGCGACGGTTTGTGGAAGATGATTTCCTCCGTGCGGCGTCTGCGAAAAAATTATATCGTTGTGTTCTTTTAATTGATGTCATTCTTACATATGCAATAATCGCTCACAAAACTTCTGATGACATATTTTCAAGGCTGGCCCTTCTTCGTATTCTGTGCCAGAAAGCCTCTAGTGTAAACGGTGTTGAAACGCTGTCTGCGTGCAGCCGTTTCGACAAAGCCAATGACAGTGACGTTGTAATGTTATTTCGTGTTCCGCTTGATTCAAAGTTGAGCTCTTGCAACTTTGAAACGAGTCATCTTTCGGCATCATGGTGGTCGCTGTGCGCAACGTGTGACACACGTCACCGTGTGAAAGACAGATGGCGTACATTTCATTTTCCAGGTGGCCCGCGCACACTAGGCCATCAGCTGCTTCCTTTTTTCTGAAACGTCAGAGGGAACTGACACTAACAAAAAAAAAATACGAAAAGCCGTCACTACCAGAGATATTTACACTATCGCGTAGTGCATTCCAAGCTGCAGATACAGACTTTGTCGGCGTAATAGCGCTATAGAAAGACAACTGCGTGCCGACACTCACGGGCTACTTGGCCTACTCGAACCTTGGAACTGTGTACCTACCGCCCACGGTAACGACGTGCGCAGGAAAGCAAATCGCCTCTTCGTATAATACTCATTCGACAAACATCAGCATATACCGCACGTCCTGCTCGAGCTCTTACCGGTGACACGCATGCAAATGAGCGTATTAGTGCTTAACGTACACAGCACGCCAAAAGCCAAGAAAGACTCATCCGATGATCAGTTCGAAACCACTCTCCGCATGGTGAAATCACGCAACAGTGCAGTGATTATAGTGCAGGGGTTCAATCCAATTCACCCTTCGTTGAGCTATGTAACGGAGACACCCAGGAGTCGCAAGCTAGCCCTTGCCATTGCCCGTAACCAACTGACACTCCTCACGGAACCTGACAAACCAACCCGTACGGGTAACAGTGTGACAAGTGAAGTGACGGAACGTAGCCGATGGCTGGAACAAAGAAAATGAACGTTTATTGCTTGGTGTCACTGACTTTATAACGATACAGCAAAGGTCACATGACTGGCGCTGATAAGCAAGAGTGCGACACGTGTGAACCATCCTGCTCATGCTACACATCAGCACGCGTGCTTGATAACACTGCATCACGCGTGCTTGATAATGCTACAACAAGTAACAAGTTCCGAGACCTCACGCTGGTGCACGGCACCGCCCCATTCCAGTGGACCAACCTAGAGGAAATACTGGGCAGTGAATACAGAATTTTATAGACCGATACCGAAGCCGTATGTTCAAGAATTCCCGGGCACAAAATCAAACTCACGGATTGGAACTCCCTGCGAAAAATCAGATGCCGGGAGGAAAACCATAGCGACTTCAGTCGTGATTATTTTGAAGGAATTGAAGGCGTGGGCAACACTCCAACTTTGCCTGCATGGGTGCTGAATATTCAAGAAGACCTCGATCTGACCACTACCACGGTTCAAGGCACGGATAACGCACCAGGCATAGACATCCATCTATTCCACCTATGGGAAGTCCGTAGAAGTTAAGTAAAGAGATGGAAGAAACAAAGATGCTACCGCAAGCTTAAAAAACGCACCCACAACTCACATTAGAAGTACTAGAGAATTATGCGACGGAGATAAAATGCGCCAACTGGCACCGCTCCTCCGATCAGCTGCATGACACGCTCAGGATGGCGAAGAAGTGTTCGCAGCTCAGGGTCCTGCTAGGCCCCAAACAGGCCAAGTTCGAAACTGGTAAAGCGATTCGAACACTCCTACACCAGGAACAGCAAGACGAAGCCACTCTCCTAACTCAGCTGGAATGGCTCTACATAAGCACGGGCCCCCACCCGCAGTATCAGAATTGCCCGCACCAAAACGAGGGTACCAGCCCACTTGACGCGGACATATTGGAGGCCGAAGTCCACGCAGCACTCCTGAAACGAGAAATAGGGCGACAAAGCAATAAACAACTTAACTGCCTACTACAATGATCCATAACGGACGCAAATGCCCGCAAGAATGGAAACATGCAAACGTCATCTTTATACCAAAGCCGAGCAAGCCACTGTCGACTAAACAGCCTGCGCCCCATTCCTCTCACACTGTCCATCGGCAAGCTGCTTGAGAAGTTCGTGTCTGTGTGTGTGTGGGTGTGTGTGTGTATATATATATATATATATATATATATATATATATATTACTTTTCTAACTATCTTTAAGGGATAAGATAATCACTAATCAGCAGCCGCCGCCGTGGCTCAGCGCTCGGCTGCTGTCCCCGAAAGTCGCGGGTTCAATCCCGGCCGCGGCGGCGGAATTTTGATGCAGGCGAAATTCTAGAGGCCCGTGTACTGTGCGATGTCAGTGCACGTTGAAGAAGCCCAGGTGGTAGAAATTTCCGGAGCCCTTCACTACGGTGTCTAACCTAAACCGCTTTGGGAGGATAAACCCCATAAACCAAACCAAACCAATATATATATATATATATATATATATATATATATATATATATATATATATATAACGAGAGAGAGAGCAGCCAACGGTACAAAAATGAGCGAATCGTTATGAGGTGCAAACGAAGGAAGATCCTATCACCGTAACCAATGAAAGCAAATGGGAATGTTTCTACTTTTTTATTCTTTTAGCTAGCGGTGCAAAGCAACGAAAAATTAATAGTGTGTTTACAATGAAACATAACTGTAATGTAGAAGAAAAAACAATCAACTTTAGCTCAGTGAGAGCCCCAGTTCAAATTGTCTGATGCCATAGGCAGCTTAAAAGGTTCTCGCACAGCTTCCGCCCTCACCGTTTAATCACGTTCCACATGACACTCGCTCTAATGCTGGACGTACTACATTCGCTGCTATGGGTGAAGATGCTGCTGGTTGTGTTACACGTAAGATAAGTACCCCCGAAAGTAGACTGGATAGCCGCCGCCATTGCCCAGTTGGTAGAGCACTGGACACGTAATCCAGGGGTAGTGGGTCCGGATCCGACCAGTGGCATGTGCCTTGATTTTTCTTGTACTTTCTCATTAACTGCCTTTCAAACATAAACTGCACTATTAATGTCGATTGATTGACACCACAAATTAAATGAAGAAAAAAGTAGAAACATTCCCGGATTCTTTTTTTGGTTACGGTGGTCGTTGGTTTCCTTTCTTCAGTTATATAAGCACACACACACACGCAACTATATATATATATATGCAAGGTGTTTCACCTAAGACATTGGGCAGTTTTTAAAAATAGGCTTTGGAGTTTGAAGAGCGCTTTTTACGGCATAGCACTGTAAGCGGTGTAGTACATCAGAATACAGCTGAGACGTGTTAACTTACAGGCTGGTTAACTAATGTTCAATAGTTAACTTTTAGCTCTCCTAATCTTCTTATTTATTGAGAGGAGAGTATCAGGCCGTAATTACATCCATATCAGGTTTCAGAACTTCGAAAACGCAGTTATACTCGGTGCTGTGGCCCAACAAAGTTTGGCAATTTCGACGAGCTACGTGCACTGGAGAGGTTGCTTTGCCTGCAGGCTTCTCAAAGCGCATGTATTTTGGCGCGATATAGACAAAATTTGTTGTGCCACAGCGCCGAGGGCAACTGTGTGTTCGACATTCTAGACTGATATCGATATTACTTATGGTGTGCTACGCTCCTCTCGATAATTTAGAATCCTGACGATAATAGTTTAAAAGTCATCTATTTAATATTAGTTCATTATCCTGCTAGTTAGCGCGTCTCAGCTGTTTTCTGTTGTACTACACTGTTGACAATGCTGTACTAAAAAAAAGCACTTTTCTAGCTCAAAAACCCTACTTTTAAAAACTGTGTAAAGTCTTAGATCACACGCCCTATATATACACGGTGTTTCACGTAACATGAACCATGAACCATGGGTTCAAAAAAGTAGCCCACCGGAGCTGGATTAAACCAACGACATATCGTTGCCCGTAGTGTAGGGCTCCTCGGAGAGTTTTTAAGTTCCACTTCATTAGTTAATTAGCTGAGATTAATTATGCAACTGTTTTATTATTCATTTTAGGTTCACGTGTGTTCCCTTAAGTTGTTGAGGGGGTTCAGAAAGAACCGTTGCCCTTTTCTGCAGCAACGTTTCTCCTACGTGGTCCTTTTTTTTTCAGCATTTTAAGAAAGCCCATTAAATATGAAAAAGCCACGTGATGCACCCATGCGCTGCCATATTCCGGAGCTCCCAACCATGTTTTCAACGAACGAAGCGTGCGCGCTGACCGTCCTCAAGTGAGCAGCCGCCGCTCAGTTCCACGGGTTGCAAAATGATAAAAATAAAAAACAGAGGCTACCTTGAATACGCGACTTCACTGGTTTCCCTTCCTTTTTTTTTTTGTTTTACCTACGTGATGGTTCAATAGGAGCTCCGTCTGAATTGGCTGTCGATGGCCTGCTTATCACTTATCGCAGATCACGGCGTGCGCTTTCCATGTTCAGGAAGAATGTGCTGACGTACTTTCAAGACTATGCGTCGGCCGCTCACTTCCAGACGGTGAGCGCGAACGCTTCGTTCGCTCAGGACGCGGTTGGCAGCGCTGCAATGCGGTATCGCAAGAGCGCAATCACGTGCTTTTTTTTTTCATATTACCTGGGCTTTCTTTAAATGTTGGAAAAAAGGACCATGTAAAAGATACGTTGGTACAAAAAACTGAATCGGCTGTTTTGTAACCTCCTCTAGAACTTAATGAAGCGCCAGTGACCATAAAGTGAATGTTAAATTTTTTCCATAATTAATCTGACGTAATTAATTAAATAAGCGGAATTTCAAAATACTCTGAGGAGCAGCATGCGACAGGAAACAATGGTTTGGTTTGGTTTATTGGGGTTTAACGTCTCAAAGCGACTGGGGCTATGAGAGACGCCGTAGTGAAGGGCTCCGGAAATTTCGACCACCTGGTGTTCTTTAACGTGCACTGACATCGCACAGCACACGGGCCTCTAGAATTTCGCCTTCAAGAAATTCAGCCGCCGCGGCCGGGATCGAACCCGTGTCTTCCGGGTCAGCAGCCGAGCGCCGTAGCCACTGAGTCACCACGGCTTTTTTTTTTTCTTTATTGCACTGAGCCACCACGACGGGGCGACAGGAAACAATATATATTAGGTTTCACCCAGCTTTGGTAAGCCACTTTTTTTTAAATCCTCGGTTCAAGTTACGTCAAACACCCTGTCTGTATATGTGTGCGTAAATGGCAGACAACGCGCGTGACCAGCATAAATTCATTTCCAATTTCAACGTCTACACTTCGTGTATCTACAGGGTGTTTTATATAGCTTGGACCAAAGATAAAAAAGTGACACACCGGAGCTAGGTACCCATAAGATATATATATATATATATATATATATATATATATATATATATATATATATATTGATGCGGGTAGACGACGACGACAAAGAGCGATGGCACGAGTGGGAAGAGTAGAAGAGGACAACGAAGTTCGGACTGTGTTCTCGGTGCCGCTCGCAGCTGTGTTGGGCAGGCGTGTGTACGGCTGGCTAATACGCCTGCTTTTGGCTTCCTCGAAGCGTCGACATTCCTTAATAATTCCGTCGACTGTAGTGCAGTTCTTGTATACTAGCAAGTTGAAGGCATCGTCAGCGATTCCCTTCAACACGTGGCCGACTTTGTCAGACTCGGGCATGTTGGCGTCAACTTTGTGACAGAGGGCCAGCACATCTTGAATGTACGACACATAGGACTCCGTAGATGTTTGAGCTCGGGAGGCGAGGTTCTTCTTAGCGGCAAGCGTTCGGCCGAGCGGCCGTCCAAACAATTCGTGGAGTTTCTCTTTGCACACGTCCCAGCTGGTCAGATGGTCTTCGTGCGTCTCATACCAGACCCGGGCAGTGTCTTTTAGATAGAATATTACATTTGCGAGCATGAGGGTCGGATCCCAGCGGTTGTAGGTACTCACTCGCTCGTACATGTTGATCCAGTCGTCGACGTCAGTGCGCCCAACACGTCGACGCCCAACACAGCTGCGAGCGGCACCGAGAACCCAGTCCGAACTTCGTTGTCCTCTTCTACTCTTCCCACTCGTGCCATCGCTCTTTGTCGTCGTCGTCTACCCGCATCAATATATATATATATATATATATATATATATATATATATATATATATATATATATATATATATATACGTTCGATGACGTTCTACGTCACACTTGCGGTAACTCAGGACGTTCTACGTCCGCCGCTTATGAACGTGGGCGGCGCTGATGAACACTCTCAAGGTTAGGTTAGTTGTAAACATAAATACCCCCAAAAGCAGATGATTTGACAGCCGTCGCCGTAGCTGAGAGGTAGAGCACCGGACGCGTAATTCGGAGGTCGTGGGTTCGGATCCCACCGGCGGCATGTGGTTGTTTTTTCTTCTGCTTTTCTAATCAATTTTCTTCAAGCGATAACATATTCTGTAATATTCTAAAAATTGATCAGCACCAAAAAATTAATAAATAAAATTTAAAAATCCCCTGTGCCCCTTGGTTTCTGTGGCTGTTGGCTTCTGTCATATATATATATACATGTAACCAAGGAGCACATAGAGTATTTTAAAGCGAAAGCTTGACTACTTGCACTTTTTCAGTCTTTGAGGTGGCGCGGCGGTGCCACCATTGACCTTTAGTTGACCTCTGTGTGACGTCATGTGCGACATCACGCCGAAGAGAAGGGCGACCGACTCGCGCCTTCGCAAGCCGCGGCGGTGCCACCACCCGCGCCTAACTCCTGCGCTCTCCGCTAGGAGCGTGATTGTGGCGTTACGCTGAAGAGATTAGGCTCGACTCACGTCGCTAGAAAGCAGTAGCTGTGCCAACCACCAGCGGCTTAACATTGCTTCGCGATCTCGCGCCGTCCGTGTGCGACGGCGGTGCACATGAACGGCGGCCTGACTGGACTGGATTGGATTAGAATGATTAGATTATATTAGATTACATTACATTAGATTACATTGGATTGGATTGTATAACCGATGCATCGCCACAAGTCTAGCCACAAGCACCACCACCAGCTACACTACCAGCTGAACCATGGTGTAGGTACGGATATTGCTTTCGCAATTACCGGGCTTAACCAAACTAAGACACAGCGAATTTTTCTACTTGTAGTGTTGATCAATGCTAAATTAATAATGTAAGTATATTAACGCTTAAAGATGATTACAAAGCAGAAGAAAAGGAATCATGGGTCAGTCTAATTCAGAAGTGTAGATATATATATATATATATATATATATATATATATATGACAGAAGCCAACAGCCACAGAAACCAAGGGGCACAGGGGATTTTTTTTTAATTTATTTATTTAATTTGTGGTGTTGATCGATTTAGAATATTACTGAATATGCCATCGCTTAATGCTAATTGATTAGAAAAGCAGAAGAAAAAACAACCACATGCCGCCGGTGGGATCCGAACCCACGAACTCCGAATTACGCGTCCGGTGCTCTACCTCTGAGCTACGGCGACGGCTGTCAAATCTTCTGCTTTCCGGGGTATTTATGTTTACAAGTAACCTTACCTTGAGAGTGTTCATCAGCGCCACCCACGTTCATAAGCGGCGGACGTGGAACGTCCTGAGTTACCGCAGGTAGACGTAGAACGTCATCGAACGAAGAGGGTGGAAGTTGCGTGAGAACCCTCTTATGCTTCCTATGGCGTCAAGGCTGCCAGAACCGAGGCCCTCCCTAAGCAATTAAGCAAACGAGGGAAGGGGAATGAGGGGCTCGTTATAAATATGACAGAAGCCAACAGCCACAGAAACCAAGGGGCACAGGGGATTTTTTTTTAATTTATTTATTTAATTTGTGGTGTTGATCGATTTAGAATATTACTGAATATGCCATCGCTTAATGCTAATTGATTAGAAAAGCAGAAGAAAAAACAACCACATGCCGCCGGTGGGATCCGAACCCACGACCTCCGAATTACGCGTCCGGTGCTCTACCTCTGAGCTACGGCGACGGCTGTCAAATCTTCTGCTTAACCGGGGTATTTATGTTTACAAGTAACCTTACCTTGAGAGTGTTCATCAGCGCCACCCACGTTCATAAGCGGCGGACGTGGAACGTCCTGAGTTACCGCAGGTAGACGTAGAACGTCATCGAACGAAGAGGGTGGAAGCTGCGTGAGAACCCTCTTATGCTTCCTATGGCGTCAAGGCTGCCAGAACCGAGGCCCTCCCTAAGCAATTAAGCAAACGAGGGAAGGGGAATGAGGGGCTCGTTATAAATATGACAGAAGCCAACAGCCACAGAAACCAAGGGGCACAGGGGATTTTTTTTATTAATTTATTTATTTAATTTCTGGTGTTGATCGATTTAGAATATTACTGAATATGCCATCGCTTAATGCTAATTGATTAGAAAAGCAGAAGAAAAAACAACCACATGCCGCCGGTGGGATCCGAACCCACGACCTCAGAATATATATATATATATATATATATATATATATATATATATATATATATATATATATATATATATATGTATATATATATATATATATATATATATATATAATATATATATATATATATATATATATGACAGAAGCCAACAGCCACAGAAACCAAGGGGCACAGGGGATTTTTTTAGATTTATTTATTTATTTCGTGGTTTTGATCAATTTAGAATATTATTGAAGATGTTATCGCTTAAAGCTAATTGATTAGAAAACCAGAAGAAAAAACAACCACATGCCGCCGGTGGGATCCGAACCCACGACCTCCGAATTACGCGTCCGGTGCTCTACCTCTGAGCTACGGCGACGGCTGTCAATTCTTCTGCTTTCGGGGGTATTTATGTTTACAAGTAACCTAACCTTGAGAGTGCTCATCAGCGCCACCCACGTCCATAAGCGGCGGACGTAGAACGTCCTGAGTTACCGCAGGTGTGACGTAGAACGTCATCGAACGGGGAGGTGGAAGCTGCGTGAGAACCCTCTTATGCTTCATATGGCGTCAAGGCTGCCAGAACCGAGGCCCTCGCTAAGCAATTAAGCAAACAAGGGAAGGGGAATGAGGGGCTCGTTATAAATATGACAGAAGCCAACAGCCACAGAAACCAAGGGGCACAGGGGATTTTTTTAGATTTATTTATTTATTTCGTGGTTTTGATCAATTTAGAATATTATTGAAGATGTTATCGCTTAAAGCTAATTGATTAGAAAACCAGAAGAAAAAACAACCACATGCCGCCGGTGGGATCCGAAACCACGACCTCCGAATTACTCGTCCGGTGCTCTACCTCTGAGCTACGGCGACGGCTGTCAATTCTTCTGCTTTCGGGGGTATTTATGTTTACAAGTAACCTAACCTTGAGAGTGCTCATAAGCGCCACCCACGTTCATAAGCGGCGGACGTAGAACGTCCTGAGTTACCGCAGGTGTGACGTAGAACGTCATCGAACGGGGAGGTGGAAGCTGCGTGAGAACCCTCTTATGCTTCATATGGCGTCAAGGCTGCCAGAACCGAGGCCCTCGCTAAGCAATTAAGCAAACAAGGGAAGGGGAATGAGGGGCTCGTTATAAATATGACAGAAGCCAACAGCCACAGAAACCAAGGGGCACAGGGGATTTTTTTAGATTGATTTATTTATTTCGTGGTTTTGATCAATTTAGAATATTATTGAAGATGTTATCGCTTAAAGCTAATTAATTAAGCAAACAAGGGAAGGGGAATGAGGGGCTCGTTATAAATATGACAGAAGCCAACAGCCACAGAAACCAAGGGGCACAGGGGATTTTTTAGATTTATTTATTTATTTCGTCGTTTTGATCAATTTAGAATATTATTGAAGATGTTATCGCTTAAAGCTAATTGATTAGAAAACCAGAAGAAAAAACAACCCACCGGCGGCATGTGGTTGTTTTTTCTTCTGGTTTTCTAATCAATTAGCTTTAAGCGATAACATCTTCAATAATATTCTAAATTGATCAAAACCACGAAATAAATAAATAAATCTAAAAAAATCCCCTGTGCCCCTTGGTTTCTGTGGCTGTTGGCTTCTGTCATATTTATAACGAGCCCCTCATTCCCCTTCCCTTGTTTGCTTAATTGTTTAGCGAGGGCCTCGGTTCTGGCAGCCTTGACGCCATATGAAGCATAAGAGGGTTCTCACGCAGCTTCCACCTCCCCGTTCGATGACGTTCTACGTCACACCTGCGGTAACTCAGGACGTTCTACGTCCGCCGCTTATGAACGTGGGTGGCGCTGATGAGCACTCTCAAGGTTAGGTTACTTGTAAACATAAATACCCCCGAAAGCAGAAGAATTGACAGCCGTCGCCGTAGCTCAGAGGTAGAGCACCGGACGCGTAATTCGGAGGTCGTGGGTTCGGATCCCACCGGCGGCATGTGGTTGTTTTTTCTTCTGGTTTTCTAATCAATTAGCTTTAAGCGATAACATCTTCAATAATATTCTAAATTGATCAAAACCACGAAATAAATAAATAAATCTAAAAAAATCCCCTGTGCCCCTTGGTTTCTGTGGCTGTTGGCTTCTGTCATATTTATAACGAGCCCCTCATTCCCCTTCCCTTGTTTGCTTAATTGTTTAGCGAGGGCCTCGGTTCTGGCAGCCTTGACGCCATATGAAGCATAAGAGGGTTCTCACGCAGCTTCCACCTCCCCGTTCGATGACGTTCTACGTCACACCTGCGGTAACTCAGGACGTTCTACGTCCGCCGCTTATGAACGTGGGTGGCGCTGATGAGCACTCTCAAGGTTAGGTTACTTGTAAACATAAATACCCCCGAAAGCAGAAGAATTGACAGCCGTCGCCGTAGCTCAGAGGTAGAGCACCGGACGCGTAATTCGGAGGTCGTGGGTTCGGATCCCACCGGCGGCATGTGGTTGTTTTTTCTTCTGGTTTTCTAATCAATTAGCTTTAAGCGATAACATCTTCAATAATATTCTAAATTGATCAAAACCACGAAATAAATAAATAAATCTAAAAAAATCTCCTGTGCCCCTTGGTTTCTGTGGCTGTTGGCTTCTGTCATATTTATAACGAGCCCCTCATTCCCCTTCCCTTGTTTGCTTAATTGCTTAGCGAGGGCCTCGGTTCTGGCAGCCTTGACGCCATATGAAGCATAAGAGGGTTCTCACGCAGCTTCCACCTCCCCGTTCGATGACGTTCTACGTCACACCTGCGGTAACTCAGGACGTTCTACGTCCGCCGCTTATGAACGTGGGTGGCGCTGATGAGCACTCTCAAGGTTAGGTTACTTGTAAACATAAATACCCCCGAAAGCAGAAGAATTGACAGCCGTCGCCGTAGCTCAGAGGTAGAGCACCGGACGCGTAATTCGGAGGTCGTGGGTTCGGATCCCACCGGCGGCATGTGGTTGTTTTTTCTTCTGCTTTTCTAATCAATTAGCATTAAGCGATGGCATATTCAGTAATATTCTAAATCGATCAACACCACAAATTAAATAAATAAATTAAAAAAAATCCCCTGTGCCCCTTGGTTTCTGTGGCTGTTGGCTTCTGTCATATTTATAACGAGCCCCTCATTCCCCTTCCCTTGTTTGCTTAATTGCTTAGCGAGGGCCTCGGTTCTGGCAGCCTTGACGCCATATGAAGCATCAGAGGGTTTCCACGCAGCTTCCACCTCCCCGTTCGATGACGTTCTACGTCACACCTGCGGTAACTCAGGACGTTCTACGTCCGCCGCTTATGTACGTGGGTGGCGCTGATGAGCACTCTCAAGGTTAGGTTACTTGTAAACATAAATACCCCCGAAAGCAGAAGAATTGACAGCCGTCGCCGTAGCTCAGAGGTAGAGCACCGGACGCGTAATTCGCAGGTCGTGGGTTCGGATCCCACCGGCGGCATGTGTTTTTTTTCTTCTGGTTTTCTAATCAATTAGCTGTAAGCGATAACATCTTCAATAATATTCTAAATTGATCAAAACCACGAAATAAATAAATAAATCTAAAAAAATCCCCTGTGCCCCTTGGTTTCTGTGGCTGTTGGCTTCTGTCATATTTATAACGAGCCCCTCATTCCCCTTCCCTTGTTTGCTTAATATATATATATATATATATATATATATATATATATATATATATATATATATATACGAGGTCTGTTAGAAAAGTATCTGGCCTTTGGCCGTAGGAAAAAAACTTGCATAACTGGAGCGTTCCAAACCGAGTCACCTTCAAAGCATTCTACTTGGGACTCCACACACTTCTCCCAGCGGTGCTGCCATTTTGGGAAGTATTCCGAAAAGGCCCCTTTCGGAATGGAGTTTAGCTCAGCTGTCGTTGCAGCCATAATGTTCTTCCTTGTCTGAAATCGCGCTCCTTTCAATGGCCTTTTGATTTTGGGAACCAGCCAGAAATCGCAGGGGCCATAGCAGGAGAGTAAGGAGTCTGTTGAACTACAGGAGTCTGGTTTTTCGCCAAAAAAGTCTGAATCAATTGCGAGGCATGTGCAGGAGCATTGTTGTGATGGATGCGCCACTTTCCTCTTGACCTCAACTCCGGGTTCTTGCGCCGCACAGCATCACGTAGGCGACGGAGGCCATTCCTGTAGCACTCTTTGGTCATTTTTTGACCCTGTGGAGTGCGTACTCGTGGTCTGCCACACAGAGGGTGTCAAAGAAAGCAGTCAGCATCGTTTTCACATTGCTGCGCACTTGACGGGCCTTCTGAAGTCTTGGTGACGTGGAATGCTTCCACTGTGACGACTGGGATCTGGTTTCCGGGTCGTACCTGTACACCCAAGACTCGTCACCAGTTATTATGATGTTGATGAAGTCGGGGTCACTCTTTGCGGAATCAAACATGTCCTGTGAGAGTTCAACACGAAGCTGCTTTTACTCCACCGTGAGCAGCTTCGGCACGAATTTCGCCGCAACTCTCTCCATGGCCAAATGTTCGGTGATAATGGAATGTGCGGAAAAATTGCTCATGTCCACCTCTTCCTCAATTTCTCGGATAGTCACGCGACGGTCCCGCATCACCACAGCATTCAGTTCGGCAATGACCTGGTCATTTCGGCATGTTGATGGCCGATTGGAGCGTGGCTCGCTCTCCACCGATGTGCGGCCATCTTTAAATCAATTGTACCACTGCTTAATCTGTGTGCTGCTGATAGCATCGTCACTGAAAGCCGTCTGAATATTCCGAATGGTTTACACTTGGCTGTCGCCCGGTTTATGGCAAAATTTGATGCAGTAGCGCTGCTCCTGTCACTCCGCCATTGTCCTCGCAATAAAAAACCGACGAGAGCACTGCGCACCGCCTCACTCAAATGCTGCGTTCCAGCGACTGACGCTATCAGCAGGCGGGAAAAAATTCGTGCATGCGCACGAAGGTTCAAGGTCACGTGATGCAAGCGCGCTTGTTTCATATCCATCAGGTGTTCGCAAAAAAAAAATAAAGTCGGATACTTTTCTAACAGACCTCGTATATATATATATATATATATATATATATATATATATATATATATATATATATATATATATATATAAATATATATATATATATATATATATATATATATATATATATATATATATATATATATATATATATATATATATATATATATACAGGCTTTCCCTCTCTGGGAATTAATTGCGTTGCCTTAACGAGAATCGGTTGTCTAGCCTTCGCATTGCTTGTCCTGAACATGCTTGCTAATATTTCTTGATTCCACTTGGATATCTTACCCCGCCATATAGTAGGACACTTTGTTTGGTGATGAGAAAATCGATTTAACCTTCTGTCTGTTCGCCGCATTCTTTGACGTTATGGGTTGCCTTGTGCTGACATAGACAAATTCAGGTTTGACCGTGGTGCGCAGAAGCCCTTTTTGGTCTACAGTGCTGGCTGCTCACCCGAAAGATGAGGTTTCATTCCTTGCCTCAGAGGACACATTTCGATGAAGCAAAATGCTAGAGGCCCGTATACTGTGGGATGTCTTTGCACTTTAAAAAACCCCAACAGGTCGAAAATTATGCGGAGCCCTGCACTACGGCGTCTCTCATAGCCTTAGTCGCTTTGGGACCTTAAACCCCATCAACCATAAAACCTTTTTGCTCATGCTTGTCCTCTTTTTCGTGTTGGTTTAGGCGAATGCAGCTAACACCACTGAAAGGAAACCTGGGCCCACAAGCTTGCCTCCCGCTTGTGCCTGTGTCAAAAAATTTATTTCGATAACCCTTTACTGAAAAGTGAACTCTTTTCTGAACCTACTTACGTATCAACACGTGTCGATCGCACATATAAAGTTCGCGCCCCACACTGCCGTACAAATCTGTTTTCTGACTCTTGCTTGCCAAAAACTATAACGGACTGGAACCACCTTCCCCCTTCCATTGCCTATATTCAAGATCCTGTGGCATTCAAAGACGCGCTAAAATTTTTTTTGACTGTCTAGCCTGCTTATTTCATGTTTTGTCCTATCGCTTGTTTGCTGTGTCTAGAGCATTTTGTTTCTTTTCTTAAGCCCCTTAACATAAGTTTCAGTATTTATTTATTTCCAAATACTGCAGGAGCAGCGCTGCCCAAGCAGGAGTGCCTGTACGCGTGTGCTTTATCTCTTTTTTTTTTCAAATTGCTTTGTTGGATTTTTGTTCAACCCCTGTACCCACCCCCTCTGTAGCGCCTTCTAGGCCTTGAGGGTAAATAAATAAATAAACCTGATAATCGAGAACAGCGTGCGTGAGTCTGGGCACGACCTTATGAGTGCAGACTCCATGAGTAACGAAGCAATTGCCCGCTTTACTATGTCGGCCCTTATATATCAACGTGGATATTTCAAATTGCCGTCTATATGGAACAGACAGATTACCCTCTTGAAAATACTTAATAAACCCCGTATTCCTCTCCCGGAGGCCTGCGTACAGTGCTAGAGAAGGTAGGCAGGGGTGCCGGTTGAAACAGTAAAGTTATTCTGAACTGAACTGAAATCCTATTGAAGAGTATAGGAATGTCACGTAGTATATCGAACTACAATTTCGCCGGTCGTTCGCCGCGCCAGTGCAAGTGGAGCTTCTCATAACCACGCTTTTCGATCACTTCTCGTGCGCGGAGACAGACCGCCAGCGCGGCCCTGTGCACCTGGCTTCAGCGCTAGCGCTGTGAAACCAGGTGGCGAGGTGGACGTGAGGTGCTTGAAGGTGACCTTCGATCTCTTTTACCCATTTTCCACACCGCATCGCTATCATGCAGTGAAGACAACCTGACTAACTAAAGCCTGGCGGTGGCCTTCGCCTGGCGTGCTTCGCTGCCTAAGGACTTGCGGAAACAAGCTCTAGACTAGTTTCAATGAGCGAATATTCTATTTTTAGTGCACTGGTAACATAATTAGACGCCTTATGATAGGCAGTGCCTGGCTAGTTCGAAAGAACCGCCCGCTACGACTTCAATGCGAAGGAAGTTGGGACTACCTGCGCCTCGAGCGGGACGCTGCCAGCGGCAGCGACCGGCGCAAAAAGTTTCAAGAAACACGTCACTAGCTTGGGTGCAGTGTATTATTGCTTCTACGTCACAAATTAGTTTATTAATTGCCGCTTTTTATAGTTCAAATTATGGATATATCGAACTATTTCATGATCCTCTTGAGTTTGATATGTCCGGGTTCGACTGCATACCTTTGAATGCGCAAAGTAAAGAAGGCAATAGTTCCTTGCTCGTAATAGGAAAGTATCTCCAGCCCAACTGGCCCTCACGGAACGTGAGTTTTCGGTAAAAAAAAATCATCCCCTTTACTCAGTAGCTCGTGGATGAAAACAAGCCCGCGACTTTGGAGATTAAAAGTTAGTAAGATCTGTGAATTGCTAAGTTCGAAACAATTTTCAAAACCAGAATTTAAAAGAACAAAAAATTATAGCGCATCTAAATATTTTAAAATCCAGACCCCCATACAAGGCCTGCATTCGGTACCTGTCTCGAGCACCTTTAAAGATATCGCATAAAATAGTGCCTGCACACCAACCAAATACAAACCCCGTGTCGGCAGCCTGCAATGCCCTGGTGGCTCTGAAATCTTCCTACTCGGCGTTTAAAAGCAGCTTCTGTCAGTCTCTCGGGCCGCAGCAAACGCGAGGCCCCGTTCTGAACCACTTCAGGCACGCGTTTACCTGATAGCATTCTTTCCCCGGATAGCTCACGCATGCCACATGTGGCTTCGACAGAGCGCGGAAGCATGAGCTTCCGGGCTCTGTACGGGTGCGTCATAACTGCTTGCTACTCTCGCTAGGTTGCGAATTACGGCACTCCGATCGAACCGGTAAGCTTCATCGCAGGCTGCCTATACGCTGCAATAAAGGCTGCTGGTCAAGGAAAATAATAATTATGCCAAGTTGCTTTTTTTAATTACTTTAAAATTTTTTTGGTACAATCATTTGTACGGGCTTGCGCCGAAGCCACAAGTTCAGTGTGCGGCGCAGAATAAAACATCTTCAAAATCTGTGGGGAACGTGGATCCTGCGTGCTGTCTTCGCTCCAAAAAATTGGCTGTGGTTTAGCTCTGGTTAAACCTGCAGTGACGCGATAGCTACAGCTGGCCAAGTGGAACTCGCTCATTCAAATTGTAAAATCAGTCTTTCGCCGCTGCGTTTGGCCTGGCGTTCCTTTTTCATCTTCGTCCCTGGACGTGGATTCACAGTAACTGCGTAATTTCCTTCCCTAAAATTCATTTTCTTCATTACGGCCCCTCTTTCTCTCTCTTCTTTCACTCTCACTTCCTCCCTTCCTCTACAAACGGATGACGGGTGTCCACCGAGATATGCGAGACAGTTACTGCTTAATTTCCTTTCCTCAAATTCATTTTCTTCATTACGGCACCTCTTTCTGTTTCTTCTTTCACTCCCACTTTCTCTCATGTACCCTGGCCAGTACGACCCAAACTGACATAAATGTGGTGAAAGGGCCACATACGACCACATTCTGTGGAACAGCGCAAATGATCCGCCTCCGGCGAAGTTGATACAGCTCCCTTCTCTCGAGCGGTGGGAGGCCGTGCTGGTCAGCTCGGACCCCAACATGCAAATATGGGCAATCGAGCGGGCCAACGAGGTCGCCGCTAGCCATGGGCTAGCGGCCATCTAGTAAGTGTCTCCGCAACCTGCTTTCGGCGCAATAAATGTTTTAGAATCCAATCCAATCCCTTCCTCTACGAACGGATGACGGGTGTCCACCGAGATATGCGAGATAATTTCCTTTCCTCAAATACAATTTTCATTTTCTTCACTACAGGGCCCTCTTTGTCTTTCTACTTTCACTCCCACTTCCTCCCTTCCTGTACCGTGCGGTTCGGGTGTCTACCGGGGACGTTGCTAGGCAACGGCTCTTGCGGCGGCTCCGGCGCACAGCGGCAGCCACGGGCATACGGCCAAGGTGCGACCACGCTCGACGAGGCGAAGTGGCTGGCGTAGTGAAGCTATCCCTTCAAAAGTTTTAGAATCATGAGAATAAATAGGAACATTCGGTCGCGCATGATAGCGAGTGTCGGTGTGAGCGACGACTAGGCCAGGCAAAAGATTCTGCGCAGAACAAGAACCGAAGGGCGAGGCTCTTGTTTGTAAGAAGCATTATACAGAAATAAAGGGAAGCGTCTATCGATAGGCGATGTCTGTCTAAAGTTGTACGCGGACGAGTTTGACTTCTTCAAACACGCGATAAGGCAGCCCGATGATACGCGGTTAGGTAAGGAAACTGATAAGAGATGAAAAGAAAAATGCGCAAGTGCCTGTACTTGCTCGTTACGCAGTGGATGCAAGTTTGCATGTTTTAATATTTCAATAAACAGCTGGAAGGATCGCCTGGGCCAGCCGGCTCTTGTAGTTCGAAAGCATTAATGGGATGGATAAACATCGAGTAAGATCTTGCGATGTTTGTGAGTTTGTCTCAAGAGTATACTATAAATAAATTAATGAAACAAAATTTGCCGCGACTGGGATTCGAACCCGTGGCGTCGAAAACAGATCAGCTCCGCTGAATAGTGCACGAGAGCAATATGCTATCGCCGCAGCTTTCTTTTTCATTTATTGCCTGATTCTCAGCTGATCCCGCCTCGTGTTAGACTGCAACACCCTCTCGCTCTGTGCGTTGCACATCGTCGTCTTCATGAATTTCCATCCGCAGCTCGAACAAATCAGAGCAGCTTAACCTCGATCAGAGCTTAACCCGAGCCTAACATCGTCGCCAGACATGCCGACGACCCAGCAAAGCAATCAGGCTAAACTGATAATTTCGCACGTCTACTCGGTTTAACTACGTTAAAAACCTCTATCTCTTTTTTTTTTTACTCGTTGATGTTGCGTCCCTCCTCTAAGAACTTTTGAACGCGGCTAATGAGGTGGCTTCTAAGCCCTTTTCGCATTGATTCTGCATGCTCCTAAGACATGGTCTGGTACCTGGGGTTTAACGCTCGAAAGCTTCATCGCCTATGAGAGGCGCAGTATAGTAGAGGGCTCCTGATTAATGTTTACCGCCTGCTGTTCTTTAATTTTCACTGATATCGCACTGCACTTCTGTGAACCACAGGAGAAGGAGTTGGTGCTAATTCTATGTCAGATTTTTGTGTTTGCACCTGTGTAATCGGCAGCCGTTTCCTGTGACGTCAAGTTTGATAGCCAGAAAGAAATGTCAAGGCTGGGCTAACCACTGGCACATAATTCAATGGAATACCTCTTACAAAATATAACACTAGAAGATTGAAATTAATCTGAAGCACTCCACTTTCCTCTTGGCGGCGGTTTCCTTGACCTTCCCCTCAGACATCGCCCAATTTACCCCGCCTATCCCAGCGTCCACAAGACCGGATGTGGGAGGGGTATGCTATATTTTCTTAGCAGGAGACGGCGGCCTTTCCTAGATTGTCACGTTATCCTTTCGTCATAAAGCAATGAACTTGTTGAGAACGCTCTCAGCTCGGCTTTCGCATCTAAGCTTCTAGCACTTCCCTTTTTAGCGCAGCGAGAGATGTTGTGATAGAGGGGATAAAAGTGATGACGTTCCTGGCGGCTTCCGAGCGTCGAACCGTAGCTAGGCGGCGTTCTGCTTGTTTCTGTCCTCTTTTCCGCCCCACTTCTCGGCTCTAGTTTCCACTTCATGAGCCGTGTATCGATCGGCATAGGTTGCCGGACCTTTCAGGTGCCTGTATTGAACCGGTAAGTGAACAAGGTGCCAACATTTTTTAAATGGAAGAGGACTGCTGTGTAACGCCCGAAGACACTGGAGAATGTGAGTAGGGGGGGGGGGGGGGGGCAGTCTGAACAAAAAAGAAACGAAAAAAACTGAGCAATTGTTCCGACAGAAGCATTTCCAAGAACGAGAGGGGAGTGCTTCCTACAAGCTGCTTTCAACTAAGGCAAAGTACGGTCATCGGGCCCGCTTCGTTTTCCAGGCAGCAAAGAGCGAAACAGAATTTGTCATTTTCAATCTGTTCCGCGAAGAGCGAAACAGAATCTGTCATTTTCAATCTCTCCTTCAGGAGGCAGAAGTGCTACTGCTACTACCTGCAGCATACACTGCGCATAAATGTTGCTGTTATCATTAAAGCGCGCTTCGATGATTCTTTGTGTCTGCTTTGTGCGTTTTCCACACCTGGTTAGTATTTACTGAGGCGACGTATGATTAGTTTCGTTTGGTTCGGAGAAATTGGCATCGAATGCGTGAAATATGCGGATGCGAATACGCTAGCGTACTTAACAGAACATTAAATCGAACTGGCAGATACTTCCCATAGGATTGCAGAAAAGAACCCCATTTTTGATTGGCAAAGGCAAGAAGAAAATAAACAAAATATGATGCATAGACTAAACGGCCCTTTTTGCTGCCTACTGCAACTTGTTGACCGCAGCAATGCTTGATATTACTTCGATTATGGTCCTCGTGCGTGTTCTTGGATTTTCGCGTGAATCTGCAGTGATGTGTAGGGCGACACTGCTAGTGCCGGAGTTACATTGCTGGTGAGCTTGCAAAGTCGCTGGTTTCAGTAGACACGAACCGTCTCTAAAGGATCACTCAAGAAAAGCTGAAATTGGCCTACATCGATTGATTGCCGCGTTCTTATGAAGAAGAGACTGTTAAAACGTCGTTTTTATAAGCTAGGAGACGAAATAAAAATTATCGCAAAAACCTAATTACGTTGTGTTGGCAATGCGATAGCATTACAAGCGGTTGATGCTTTACCAGAAGTGACCGCACTTCCATTTAGACAATGGGGGAACTATATGACCGACCACGCATTCTTGTCCCGATGAGACTTCATATGTTATTGCATTAAAACGGAATACAGGTATTGCCGCCACACGGCTGCTTTCGTAAACTGCGATCATGTCAGTGCTTTTTTTTTTTCTGTAGATCTCTAAGTAGGCCGCACCACCATTCACTTCACTCGTGACCTCTGAGACCTTTGCTTCATTGACGCTACTACTTTGAATTGAATGGCGGGCAGTGAATGTCCCATTTACAAATCCAATTTTCTCAACAATAAAAGTGCATTTTGCTGCTGCAGAAATGGCGTCAACTCGGCCACAAATAGTTAAAGAATTAACTTTTACTGGGGAAAAATCCCGGCTTAGCCTGCAGCTCGGGAGCGACAGCAACGAGCGCGGTCTGCGTGGCGAGCGTATGCGCCGGCCGGCGTTGCCTTTAACGCATCTGCAGCCCGTACAAATTCGAGTCGCCGGTTCTTCCCATGACATCTACTTCTCCGCTCTTCGCCGCGGGCACCGTACCTGAGGAGGGCTGCATTTACAGTCGGCACGCTGAGGCCTTGACATCACGGCTGCTTCGCTGCTTCTAGTTTTAATTCACGTCATCTCAGTGGCCGCGCTCAGCTTCCCACGGGATTTCGATCGCAGGAGGGCCTGCCGCAGTTTTTGCAACTAAGCGACTTCATTAAAGCGAAACACTATCCTGCCGACGACCGCCGGCGTGAAATTATAAGCTTGTCCGCTCAGTTTTTATCCACGCCGCGGAGTTTGCATTTCGCTTTGGTGGCGAAAAAATGAAGGTGAGAAAACAAGAATTAAACGAAAATACTATATATACAGCGGCATTTTTCTGTCCTTCGTAATGTGCCTCGTAGACGGAATTTGTTCAAAGCACCTAATTAGCATGGTTTCCATAATTCCCGGCACTGCTTTTTGGCGCTAATCTCACAAATCCGAGTGGGTGACAAAGCTCCCCCAAATAATCCGACAGATGCACTGTTGCGGCAGGCTTCAACAGTCCAAAAACTCAAAAGGCAGCAAACAAGCTCTGAAGCTCTGAAACTAGCGGCTTTTCTTGTGTAAATATCTTCTGAAGCCTGACAACAAAGGGAAACGCAGCCAGGATTTTTGTCTAGTCTCTGCATAATAACAAGCGGGGAGGCTCATGAGATAAGTGCAGATAGGGCACGGATTTTTCTCTATAACCTGGATTAAATTGATGCTCTCCACCGGTCACGAAAGAGTGGCATCACGTATTAGAAAAAAAATTATATTTCTTAATCCTTCTTCGGAAATCAAGAGGGAAAGAGAAAATATGTACAGTACCTTAAATGCAACAGTTCATTTAGAAAATCTAAACAGAATGGGAAATCCCGAAGATAACGTACGTAAAATATGTTACAAAACGCCGGAAACGTAACTGTATTGACGTTTCCGGTTATCTGGGGTTCTTTAACGTGCACGACGGGTGTTTTTGCTGGATGAGGGAGTGTTCAGCACTTGCTTTCCTGAGACAGATATTACAACCCCCATGGTTCATGACGTCTACGAGCGTGTTCCAGCCGCGAAGCCAAGGCTGCCAAAGGCGTTTGAGATGATCGGTGGTCTCTGCGATAGAACAAGAGCAAAACAAAAAGAGAACTACAGGTCATACATGCTGCTCGGCCACCGCCGAAACAGTTTCAGTTTCACTTTATTCACTTTGGATGAGGGTTATACAAACGAGGGTAATCAAAGCATGAGGCAAGGGTGATAAAACACTGTGCTTGCCCAAAATTACTCTTACTGCATTGGCTTTGCGTGAAAATCACAGTAGTCTAGAAGACAGCGGAAGAAAAAAACTCTACTTTGCAGTTTCAAAACCAAGTCCAGCTTTCTTGGTCATCGTTTTGAATTGTGAAGCAAAAGTGGAATACTGTAAGATACTGTTATGAATATATTGATGGGAATGATCTAACCATCCGATATGTTGAAAAATCTACCTTTTAATGTTTGTCTTGCGCTCGCACCGAATAGTCAAGAGTGCCATAGAAAACCAATGGAAAACGTTTCTGACAATAAACTGCAAAACTCTACAAGCGTCCCGAGGGGGGTTCTGCGTGTATATTGATTTCCATGGATTAAGTTTTCAGATATGCGAAAAATTGCGTTCATAAATAACTTCCCTTCATGAATGAGCGTATCTACTCTCGCGAAACATCTACGCATTATCACGCTGTGCGCTTGGGAGTTCAGCACAGAATTCCGGACAGAACTCTCCCCGGTGACAGCAAACAGCGTCAACGAGACGAAACACGATAGAAAGACGAAGACAACACATGTGCCTCTTTCTTTAGTGTTTCCACCATTTTGCATTGTTTCCTACCACTACCATGCATCTACACCAACTAGCCCAAACTTCTGCTTTGCTTTGGCTAAGCTTCCCCAACTGTGGTCAATAAACGTCCTCAAATACGAAGTCTGTAGCTGTATGTTTGCCAGTATGCAAGTGAGGCATATTAGCCGCGATCTTTTTTATTTTTCGGCTAGGGCACCAGGTACCTTTTTTTTTTATCAGAGGCCGGGGGGGGGGGGGGGGAGCAGAATTGGGGGTTGTAGGCTAAGTAGTTCCGGTGGAGGCCGAAGGGCTGGCTCTAGTTTTTAATAAACCAAGAGAGCAAACCTGCGCATAACAACGTATCGAGATAGCAGCAAGTAGTAGACATGCGCTAGTTTCGGTACAATCAGTGGGCACCTGTATCTAGCCGAGTGGGAAACACAAAGGCCTGCGTGAATGCACAGAATGTAAAAGTACTTCAACGCTTTGGCAGCGTGGCTGTGTTGTTCATATTCATCCCCCCGTATAATGGTGGCACGGCTAGTTGTTAGAAAAGAAACTGCAATGCACCTCTGCTATGGCATCGTACACATTAAGCCGGACAATAAACATGACACGGTGTGTCATCTCTTAAAGGCGCTCTGAAAGGGGCTCTAATAAATTTGCGGTATGGTTGGGGTGTTGAAGTACCCCGCTCGCGAATATTGTCCCGCAAGAGGTTTTTTTATTAGTTTTGTAGAAGGTGAGTTCTCTGTTGTCAAAATTTAAATTTCAACGTCTTCGCACCTTCTCTCATCACCTTTTGCACGCTTGGAGGTCAGCGCTCCTCCGCCAGCTCCACCTCCTGGGGCGAAGGTTCCTGATCCGCAGGAGCTACGCGATTTATTGGCTGCGGCCATGGTAGTTGCTTGACATCTGAAAGAATCCCACCAACAGCCACCTCTCAACTTGACCGAGGTGTGACCGACGGAGGAGGGAGCAAGCATGAAAAGGTCGCCGGGAAGGGCTCGCCAACTTTCGCGCGTGATTGTGGATTCTCTGCTGCGTGTAGAAGAGTATCATTTGGCTCAAATGTCCATGAAAACACAATACAGTGGGTAAGCGAGTTGACGTGTTCTCCTCGGAAGGTACTTCAGAGCCCCTTTAAGGGTGCAAGAAAGCTTCGCGCCGCTCTTTGCGATAGCTCATAAGTTTTTCAAATGAGCCATTGAATGCGACCTGCGCCTTTCAAACACCGAAGAAATCGACGAAACAAGCTTTGATTTGCCCCAAGCCACTGACACGATTCGGCCATTCTGTAGGCGATATGGCTTGCAAATGACTCTCCGTCGGCAGTGTTAAGCAGAGCCAAACGGCGTTCCTCTGGATGTTAAGTTCGGATGGTCCGGAACCTGTCGTTCTATCTGAGTCTCAATCCTTTTCATTGGAGTTTCATTGCCCTAATTTGTCACATAACGGCCAAAAAATTACCTCAGCTTCAATGAATTGACGTCGCAAACACTGATGTTAGCAGCGAGGCTGTCTGGCATTCCCTACTCGCAAGGATAAGCTTCATGGAACTTCTGAAAGCTGGCAAATCGATTATCCCTTTTCCGACCAATATTGCTTGGCTATATTCTTTTATTTTTTAAACACTCGTGCCAAGCTTTTTGCAATGCAAATGGCTTCGGCATCCCGCGCGCGGGCCTCTGGATTCGCCCGACGACGCCGTGCCCGTTCGCGCGCCAACTTTCGCTGGCGCTTCTGACGGGCGGCTGCTTCCGGAGAGCACGCGACTTTACCCATTTTCCCTCCCCCACGCTGGGCTGTGCCCTCTCCACATCGCTGCGCCCGTGTTGCCACGCCTTGTCCCATGAAAGCCTTGACCAAGAACAACTTCGCTGTTAAAACTTCAGCATACATAGTGCAGCAGCGAACTAGCAGAAGCTGATAATATAAAGATCACAAAATACATTAGTGATGCAATTCGATATCATTTCATATCCCACACCTCTCGCGAGTTTGTGGCTTTGGCTGAATCCATAGCAATGGCCGGCAAATTCGTGCCACTACCGCAGCGCTAGTAATCATATCTGGGCACTCAACGTGCGCCCGAAGATTGCGTTGAGCCCGATCCCTACGCGATGAAACATGCACAGCCCCTCAACGCTTCGAACTCGTTGATGCGTCGCGCGCTTGAGCGAATTGCAGCAGACGCTGTTTTGGTGCTAGGACCGTTTTCCAGACAGCTGCCGGTGTGACGACATAAGCGCAAGTATCGTACAGCTGGCGGAGGGCTGTGCAATTCATGAGGATGTGTCTCCTAACTCCGGGCAACGAATGTCCAAGGGAGCTGTCGAAGGCGAATGCTGTTGACGTCCATATGCTTGCGTTATGGGCCGCGAGGGCATTCCGTGTCATCATCTATAAGCACTGCCTCCGCGATGTGTAAAGTTGGGTCGCGTACTGCTACACTCCGGTCCCTGCGTGATGCTTAGTGCTTTTCTCTCATAGGTGCTTAGCTCGCGATGCCTTGCCGTTACACAAAGCTTTAGTTTTTTTTCTTTTTGCAATTTCTTTTGGATCGCTGTGGTGACTAAGTGGCTAAGGCACTCGGCCGCTGAACATGATGCCACGAAATCGAATGCAGGCCTCGGCAGCCAAATTTCAACCGAGGTGGAATGCAAAAAAAAAATGACTACACTTGAGCTATGATGTGTAAGTCGCGAAATTAAGCAACAGCATGCGTAAACGTTGTGACTTTTTTTTAATATATATCCTCTTTCCACCACTTCCTTAAAGGTGCACTAACCTTAAAGGTGCACTAAGAGGATTCGGAGGTTGTCCTTTTACCGCCGGAACTCGATCTACACGCTCCGAGCATTCTTCGAAATTTCGAATTATTCTCCTGTGCAGCAGATTTCCCTATCAAATCGGATTAAATGTCCGGGCTCCTGCCTTTCTTGGATTTTTTTTTTTTGAACTCGCCTCCGAAAGTAGGAGTCAACCAACGAGTGGAGTGCCTTTCAGCCAGTTGCGTGGCTGCTTCGCCTTAGCTTTTATTTTGTTTGTTTTTTTAGGTTTCCGCGGATAAATAGTTTTAATCGCAGACAACATAGCCGCAAATTAGGTCCACGGAAATAAGAATTCGCGTGGGCTCTATCCTTTCGCAGATAACTCCACATATTACCACGCGTCACTCCGCCGATGGCAAAGCGGCAAGCTGCCACGCGACTGGCTGAAATGCACTCCACGCTTTGATTGACTCCTCTTATTCTCGGAGGAGTGTTATCTCTGCACGTGGTTCTGTGCGCACAATTCGTCAACGGCCAGTGTGGCGAAACATTCCGCGCTGTGGCATCTTGCAAGCTGCATAAGCTTACCGATTCTTCATCTTTCGTTGACTGGCCCAAGCGGCTACTTTCACCGAAGACACAGCTCGGGACGAGAAGCTGGCTAATATACAGCTTTCGCTATACAGCATGCTCATGTGGAAATAGCCAACGTCGGGTGAAAGCAGTGCATACAGAGCATACGCGCAAAGTTGCGCCGCGAGGGCGACTTGAGATACAGACAGACTGACTGAAGGGCTCTATAGTTCCCGCTAACTCGCTCGCCCAGACAGCCTGCCACGGCGGAAGCGAAGAGCGATCCTGGCGGCTTCTCTTTCGAAAAAGCCGTGTCCGACGGAAATGCGGGCGCAAACAGGCCAGCACATTAGGGAGGGTGCACTGCGCATATCTCGACAACACGCACGCGCCGTCAGATAGGGCTGACATGCAGTTCTGCTGCCGTTCTCGAGGTATCCACTTCTGCTCACGCATGTACCCCTGAATACGTCGGCATAATTCGTGTTATAATTCAGCAGCGGCATGAAGCTAAGCGGCCAGGAAGATCAATCTTTCCTTTCCTTTGGTGATGAGGGGATGGAGCTTTGTTTACGTTACATTTTAAGTTCGACGACTGTCACTCTGTCTTGCTGACTAGCTTTAGATAATGCAACTCTGATGCCATGAGATGCTGTGCCTTATACACTTTTCCCTAAAGAATTCTTGAAATACGCGCCGGTAAACGCAAGCAGTACACCGGTGCAGGCTCAACAAAATCACGACCCTGATTCATTCGCTGCCACTAGAACTAGGTTCATGGCGACACAGGCCAACGGAAAAGAGCGGACAGCTCTGCTGAGAAAATGTTCTTTGGGACAAAGCTGCCGGCACCAGGCTCTTGCAACCCACGAGAAGTCAGTGTGTAGCGGAGATCGTCAACCGAAAATCTACGCGCCGAAACTGCAGGCTGCCTGTGAACCAGGTTGTTAAAGAAAGCTTCTCATGATTCTGCGACTCGTACTAACCGTATCTTCTGGAGTGCCTCAGGGCAGCGTTCTGGCGCCATTGTTGTTTCTGGTTTTTATTAACGACATACAGTACCCCATAAGACTGTTTGCAGATGACTGCGTTGTACACAGAGCAATAGATTCACCATCAGACTTAGCAATCCTGCAGAACAATATTCAGAATTGTAAACTGATGTCTTCGCTGGCATATGCATCTTAATATTAATAAATGTAATCACTTCCATTTTTCAGATAAAAAGCTCGAACCTCAAACACAATACAAAGTTGGAAACATGGGAATAAAAATCGCGCCAGAATGCAAGTATCTTGGCGTATATTTCCCGCAATAACTTAAAGGGTCCCAAGGACAACGCTATCAATTTTATTTTTTTTTTTTTTGTTAGTTAGTTAAATCTGATAGTTCGGCTTTTTGTGGCTATGTTGCCACTCGACCGGCAGCGAAAGGTGCATTTATTGCTAAGGAATTAGGATTCGAAGTTGACAAACTTTTTCCCGCCGCTACGATTCAAACTCGGGACTCTCTTATGACGAAATAGTGGAAGAGCGACGTAAAGCTGCAGAAACGGAAACGAGGACTCCGTGGTTGCTGCCGGCGAGCGCTGTGCTACCGCCTAGCAGCAGACAAATGAAAACTACTGCCGGTCATACGTTGAAGGCCTCTATCAACCGTCGTCGCTTCGTTTACGTTTTCACCAACGTTGCGATAGAGCCCGATTCCGACAACGAAGTTCTCGCAAAGAATGTGGCCTGCACTTCAGCGACATCAGTTCCACACAGCGTGCGAGGCTTTTCACGGCTGAGGCGACCGGTCTGGGGACATAGTCCGAGCGCCGAGGAGTCGGCAGCGTCTCTGTCACCGCCGAACCACCGTCACGACTGATATGTAGAAACTGGTACGTGCTGGCATATTTAAATTCTGTAGTAATGGTCCTCGTAGGACTGGTTTTGCAGCACAGCGTCTTGGTACGGTGACGAAGCGAACACGCCGACCGGTGCGTTTGCTAACATGGAGGCGCGTAGAACATTGGCTATACATAGCTATTTTTCCTTGTCGCAGTTAAGTGCCGTTGCAAGAACTTCTTCCGAGGAGCACTTAGAGAGGCACTTGGAGGTCCTCTGCTACTCCGCCCTTGTAAATCGAGGCGGATAACGAAACTGTGCGGGCACGCACAAAACACAGCCGCGAAGCACCCAAAACATACCGAAACTCAGCTGACGCCCCTAATTGCAGGTTTTCTGTGACTTCCAACACTCGAGTTGTCTTTTTTCCGTCTTCTTTGTGTGATAAAAGTCCACTGGTGGAAACAAAACTTATATACTTCAATATCGATCAAACACATAACCTTCATGCATCATTGTCAGCCTCAGAGATCCGTGGTATTTTTCTCCCATTTCATCATCACGCTTGTACTTGCGAGATTGGCCTGTGGCGGTGATACCTGTACTTTAGTTCTTGCTCTTTTCTACCTTACAAGAGCTTTGTTTTCAGAACGAGTGGTGTTTTTGCGTTTAGGAGCAGGTATTCTATCGCTACAAGCCAACTTCAATTTCTCCTTTGTGTTCCTTTAAATGAAACGCACACATGCAGCACTCAAGGCAAGCAAAATGTTTTTTATTCGTATAAATTTCAAAACAGCGCCCAAAGATGTTAAAGAAGCACTTTATTTTTTTGCACGTCTGATCTACCTTTGATTACGCATGCATTAGTTGCGACCTATATGAGGACTATTTTTTTACCATCAATAAAAAAACTCCAAAATCAGGTCGCACACTTCGCCTCCAATAATTATGACCCTTTCCGGAGTGTCACCGTGATAAAGATCTTGCTGGGCTAGGAAACGTTAAACGTCAGAATAAAAAAATTAAGGCTCGAAATCTTCCACAGTGTCTTTTATAATCAAACAGGCATTGATAAGCGCGACTACCTCTAAGCCAACTTACGTCTCTACTCGACACGACCACTTCAAAAGAGACGCGAACATGACTGCAACACGAAGGAGAAAGAAGACCCGTGCAAACACGGCAAGGAAAACCTGATCGTCTCCCATCTCTTCAACGCATTCAGTCATCGTACACAAAGAGCTCTTAGTACTTCTGAAGGTACACGTGAACGACATAGAAAACCAGACATATTATTCCAACAGACGTAGCACCCCAATTGAAGCTACTTTTTTAACTGGTTTTGACGTTTTGTTTTAACTCGAGCCAACTGCTTGTGGCTTCATCACTGAATTAATTACTCACTTTGCAGGGGTTGAACGTTGTGAATGACGTCGCAAACGGTGGACATAATATTTAAATATCGTTTCAGAGCGTGACATCTCTAATTAAAGTGCTTTCATGGCATACGTAATGCTTCATGAATTTATGCACGCGGTATCTTCCCATGCGTAATTCATTGCCAATAAGCTAAGACGATCGCCTAATGCCAGTCTGTTTAAAACGTTCACTGCTTTCTTAAGTATATGAACCGGGTGCCTGCATATTCACCTCGCTTATTAGAACCTGCATCTGAAAGTGTACTGAGTTCGAAAGGATTGAATTTCCAAGTGTCTGCAGTTCCGGCAATAGAGAGGCGCCTTTTTGTAAGCGAAATATTTTGGGACTTTTCCGCCTCGCTAATCTCACAGTATGAGCAGTTGCGCAAACAGTCTATGCGCAGTTTATTTAATCAGTAATTATCACAGGCGATACCAGCATTTCTGAATAAATTTGACTGAACGCCTGCACAATTCACGTCACAGCGAGTGTCATTACAGATTGAGTCTTAACACGATTTGGCTTTGCGGATGAGAGTAATTGGACGACCGAAAAAAAAACGATCTGGATTTGAGCTGTGGGTTCATAAATATTACGCCTGCTTTTTTTGTTTTTTTTTTTTTGTTTTTATTCTGCTCCCTCCTGGCGCAAGACTGCTAGAGTCAGTGCACGTCTGCCTCTTTCAACAAGACGGAGACATCGCCTGGCACACCAACTGACAATTGATCTTAAATAACGGTAGCTATAACGTTGTTTGCAACAAGCACTATGTGTTGTTCTCCATCACTATTGTAACAACTACAAATGTATTCCAGCCCTGATTTCTCAGTGTCCACATTTGGCAGTCTAGCAATCGGAGACGTAGTCTACAGCGATTTGACTTTTTTTTTTCTTAATTGCCACTAAAATATCTGCTTGTTTCAAACTTTTTAATAGTTTAAATCGTGAAGCGATGTGATGCCCTGCTTTTATTAATCGTGGGCAATTTAGTCAAATATAATGCGACAAAAGAAACCCAGACACAGGAGAAAGCTCAGATTTTAATGCAGGAATGAAGTGTAGAATGTAATTTGCTACATCCTGCGCAGAGAAAAAAAAAACGTATTTCACTGTAATCTTCAAACGCCATGCTTGGAGAAATTGTGCTTGAACCGTGCAAAGTCGTTTAAATATGTAAGCAAGTGCATTCACACCAAATACAAAAAGCACAACAAAAATTCATTATACCAGCGCTTCAAACATTGCGCAATTCAGATAATGCCTTTCAAACGCAAATTTTATATACTATATCTTTGCTTGAGAGAATCACGCAACCTCCATTTTCTTTTTAGAAATGACTAACCACGTAAATTGCTGACATGTCATACGATCACTGCGCTATCTGATGGCGCACGGTTTCTTTTTTAACGACCGATTTCATCATCATTTAGTTCTCGCCGAGAGTCATCTTTATAGTATGGTCGTTCGAGTTGTTATTTTGCAGTTCATTATTCTGCTCCTGGGCATGCCAGAACTGCGGCGTACAGCTTTTTAATATTTATTTTCAGTACAAGCAAGTGCCACCGCTATGGGCACAAAAATGGCCCAAATTAAGCCAACATCTTCATGCACCACATAAGTCAAAATTTCTTTCTTCTTGTCCAGTTCGGCCGTCCTTTTACAAGTACTTTTTGGGTGATATTTTTTATGTGGACAAACACAGAACAACTTCGCCATTTCAGTGACTGTTTCAACTCCGCACACCCCAGCATCCGGTTTACCCACACCTTTTGCTGATGTTGACATTCTGATGGACAAGGGGGTCAGTTCGTACAAGGGCTTATAGAAAACCACCCGAAGCCAAAAAATATCTACATTTCCAAAGCTCCCATTCCTGTCACTGCAAAACCAGCGTCCTTTATTCGCAGGCCCATCATTTTAGAAGAATATGCTTTGAACGCCTAGACTTTCATGAAAACTCCAAACACATGCGCATGTGCTCTTAACACAGTGCTATTCACATTCCTTTACCGATGATGGAATAAGCATATCTTCAAGTCTGGGCCGTAATCAAATACTGTAGGGGCACAGCAAAGATATAGGAAATGATTACACGACAAATTTCATTCTTGCATTTAACAGTAACACACCGAATATAAAGAGAATTCTTAGTAAGCACTTTATATCCTCCAACAAAGCCAACGACTGTCTAATATATTTACATGTGCACCCCGCGTTATTTACAGACTTGCCAAAAACATTTAGAACTATCTAGTCCACACCAAGGAACACAATACCCCAAAATGTGGATGTCGCCCCCGTGGTAAAGGTCGCTGCAAGTTTGCAAACAGATGCAGACCACGTGTTCCGCTGCGAGGGCGAGGTCAGGTTGCCGGAATTCAACCAACGGCAACTTTGACTGCGACTCATCAAACATTATTTATCTCCTCGAAAGCACTGTGTGTAACCAGCAATGCATAGGACAGGCAGACACCCCCTTCTGCATTCGGTTTAACAATCACCGCGCCCACACCTAATCTCTCCCAAATTTTCCCTTATCGAAGCGCGTAAACTCAGAAGAGCACTCATTTGGCGCAACAAAAGTAGCAATTCTTCAAGGGGGATTAAAAAACATGCGAGTACGTGAACAACGTGAATCTTATTTATCCAAAAGTTTAATACCGTTCAAGCATTGTTCACAAAAAGCCTTTCTCTTTTTCTTCTTTTTTTTTTCCATTGGAGAGCGTGAAAGCTTCGTACACAGCCTGGCCTCACCGCCACTGCAAACAGGTACTCCCGACAAACTCGGTTCGACGACCCGCCAAAGGAGATCAGCCCGGCCGCGGAGAGGAAGCATTGTTCGCTTAAACACAGACACGTCGTGTGCGTTCTTACACACGTGCTCGTGACGACGTAGCGCATTCCTTCCCTAACATTTCCATCTGTCGGCTCACGGGAAATTAGTAAAAACCCCTCAATAAGTGCCTGGTTTTGTACATTCGTCGCCGCCTGTCTCTTTTGCGCAGTGTCGCCTCTTTGGCCACGCATCGACAGCGGCGCCCATCTTTCTGGTTTGAATAGGAACAGCCCATCGATGTATAACCTGTAACACTGAAAGCCAGCCACTGCAGTCTGATCTTGAAGCGATAAGCACATGGTGTTCTAATTGGTTAATGCCGTTAAATCTTTCCAAAACTAAGCTCATGTCTTTCACCACCAAGCCACGTATTCCTACCGCCTACTTTCTTGATAACAATAGTGTAGAATTCACCACAAGTTACAAGTATCTTGGCATTAACCTTAAATCCGACTTATCATAGAATCATCATATTAATCTCACTCTTGCCTCCGTTAACCGTACTTTCGGACTTCTCAAACATAATTTAAAAGAGGCCGCGACACATGTGAAAAAACTAGTGTACACCACATTAATCCGTCCGAAACTCGAATACGCGTCTGCCATTTGGGATCCTCATCAGAATTATATCATCAGTAACATCGAAGCCTGCAAAACCGTGCTGCGCGATTCATCTTTTCTGATCATTCATGTTGCACCAGCGTCACCTCATTGAAGGCTAAAGCCGAGTTAGATAACTTAGCACTGCGCCGAAAAATTTCCCATCTATCACTCTTCCACAAGCTTTATCACCATCCTTCCCTTCATGATGAATTCTTTCAGCCACCGCCAGTTATCTTTCCACGTCGCGATCATCCTTACAAAGTTAAACGCATTAACTGCCAGTCATTCCATTATGCCTATTCTTTTTTACCACGCACAATAACCGAATGGAACGCTTTGCCATCAGAAAATGCCACAGAATCTGATCTAAATAAATTCCAACACCTTATTCACTCATGTTTCAACAACTAAAAAGGTATTTTTTTCAGCGTTCTTTCTTCCGCCGTGTCTTCTTTTTATTTTATATTTTTTGTTTTGGTTTATGGGGTTTAACGTCCCAAAGCGACTAAGGCTATGAGAGACGCCTATTTTTTGTTTTGTACTTCAGCGCACTTTTTCCAATATCGTCTTTTTCTTTTTCTAGCGGTGCTGTTATTTATTCTTAAATTTTGCTGATATGTGCATTGTTGCGACCCTTTCTGTGGATGCCTATTTATGATTATTATTTTGTGATTTATATTTTATTTTAGTGCAATATTTTTAACTTTACAACAATGCTTTGTACTCCCCCCCCCCCCCCCATGTAATACCCTCAAATGAGGGCCTTCGGGGGTATTTTGAATAAATAAATAAATAAGACGGGACCAAGAAGAGAGAACACACAGACACAGGCACTGTGTCTGTGTGTTCTCTCTTCTTGGTCCCGTCTTATGCGCTGTTTCTATTCAAATGATGTACCAACTAGCCCGGCTTATTCCTCTCTTGACTTTCTGGTTTGTTTGTTTGTTTCTTCCTTTGTTTGTTTGTTTGTTTGTTTGTCTGTTTGTTTGTTTGTTTGTTTGTTTGTTTGTTTGTTTGTTTGTTTGTTTGTTTGTTTGTTTGTTTGTTTGTTTGTTTGTTTGTTTGTTTGTTTGTTTGTTTGTTTGTTTGTTTGTTTGTTTGTTTGTTTGTTTGTTTGTTTGTTTGTTTGTTTGTTTGTTTGTTTGTTTGTTTGTTTGTTTGTTATCCGTTGCCGTGTTGCCCATGTCCCCGCACCGCCTTCCTCCCCCTTTTCTCTCGTTTCACTATCTCTTTTTTTTTCTTCCTTCCCCAATCTTGTCCCTGTCTGCACCGTTCACCCGCTTTTTATTTTTTTTCAGCTGTAGCTGCTGCTTGCGTGTAACCCTTCTTTTCGCTGTCCTGCAGCTCACAAACTTTCAAAACGACAATCTGATGCGATGCCACTGTAGTCGTGAAGAAGACCGCAGCACGGTCGAAACGTCTACAATAAATGTCTTTGATAACTGTCTACTTCTCTCAACCTTTTGCTTCATGTGTAGACTACATTCTTGTGCTCAGCGGCGGTAGGGGCTGCAAGCCGATAGGTGGGGTTGGATGATTCGAGAGCAAGCAAGCGTCTTCAAATTTAGAGTGCGATGCCGCTTTGGCGCTCGAGCAGAGAACCTCTGGTTGGCCGTCAACGGCAGCATTGTGCGCTAGAAACATGCCGAACGCGTCTCCATACCTAAAGAAGAACAGCGGACGAACGCCGCCCCGAACACTCGCCGAGTCTGGTTCAAACAGTGTGGTTGGCAGCACCCTAAAACTGTTCGAAGAACAACATTAGCAGAGCCTTGATTTCAAGACAGCTGAATCCGCTACCTTTGTACAACATCGTACGGGTCACGTAGAGGGTGTCAATTTTTTTTTTTTTTGTTCCCTCATCACTCCTTCTTGATTCATGCTATCGTTATCTTTTTCTTCCATAGACGAAGCAAAAATGAATAACCTCTGGAAGCAAGGGCGCCGAGGCCTTTTTTACCTAATAATTTCAAGATAATTTTTTCGCGTTAGTAAAAAAAAAAAACTAAACTTAAAAGCCCTCAGATCTCGAAGGAAGTCTGAACACCGTGCCACGTCAGACAGATGATTGAGCGGCAGGATGATTTTTGCACGCGCTGGGATGCCTTGTTTGAAGTTAAGGTTGGTTTCGGTTTTATTGAGCTTAACGTCCCAAAGCGACTCAGGCTATGAGGGATGCCGCAGTGGGAGACTACGGATAATTTCGACCACCTGGGGTTCTTTAACGTGCACTGACATCGCACAGTAGACCGACCTCTAGCATTTCGCCTGCATCGAAATGCAACCGCCGCGGCCGGGATCCAACCCGCGTCTTTCGGTCAGCAGCCTAGCGCCATAACCACTGAGTCACCGCGGCGGTCGGTTGAAGTTTCGCTGAGTGTGCTTCCTTTGGGCTTCATTCGTTCAGCGTGGCACCATCGACCAGCACCACTACGTTTAATATAACAAGAGAAGGGCTCGCTTGCAGCACATTGCGTGAGTTGTCACACACTGTCATGCACCCAGGTAAATTTCGCATCGTGGAAGTGAATGAGTACGATTTTCTGGGATAAAAACCGGTAACGAATACTGGTGGCGAAATTTCAGGGAAAATTAAGCAATCCCCGAATTTGAGCTGAGGCAAAAATACTACTCACGCAACACAATATTGCGACCAAATGTATTTCTATTCGCGTCCATATTATGCAATTTTTTTTTTTTTAGAAGGATGGACAGCTGGGCAAGTCTGTAATAATTCACCATTTGGGGTACAGCGCGAACAAGACGAAGCAAGAAGACTACACAGACGAGCGCTCGTCTGTGTAGACTTCTTGCTTCGTCCTTCGTCTTCTTCGCGCTGTACCCCCCATGATGGTTTGGTTGGTTTGGTTTATGGGGTTTAACGTCCCAAAGCGACTAAGGCTATGAGAGACGCCGTAGTGGAGGGCTCCGGAAATTTCGACCACCTGGGGTTCTTTAACGTGCACTGACATCGCACAATACACGGGCCTCTAGAATTTCTCCTCCAAAGAAATTCTAGCCGCCGCGGCCGGGATCGAACCCGCTTCTTTTGGGTCAGCAGCCGAGCACCATAACCGCTGAGCCACCATAACCGCACCCTCATGATGAATTCTTTTTAGAATGATGTTTCACGCTACGCGGGACCGCCGGCGTATATCTAAAACTTCATTCGGTCAAAGCAGAGAGCCAAGCTACAGCTGGCGATTCGAATTTTGGCACTTAGTGCCAGCGCCAAGGACGGGTAGTGAGGAGAAAAGCGCATGGTACAATCGCTAAGTTACAAATAGACAAAGTGTCAACACTTTATGGAAATATGTACTGCCGATGAAAAGTTCCATTTTGTGACGAATTATCTTCCTTTTCTCATTACCTAAAAGAGGCACAAAATACCTGCAGCTTTAAAAGGGTGCTAAAAGGCAATACCAATCACGATCATACGTTATGTTATGTTTGAAGATTACTGTTCGGGAGCGCGATCACATTTTTTTCCCCTCTTTGCGAAAAGATGGTTCTATTGCTGAGACAGAAGCAAAAGCGTTGCATAATTTCCTCCTCGCCATTTACTCTCTATGCCAAGTGAGGAATTCTGCTACATATTTATGGCGCAAAATCGCATGCGCTCTCGTTGAGTATGAGGCGCCGCCTTTTAGGAGTCCGAAGGTAGCCGGAAACGCCGACCTTGAGGTCAAAGCCAAGGAGAAAGCACCAGCCCAGGAGACTGCGGCGCGCTTTTTGAGAAGGCCTTAAGTTCATAGTGTGCCCTTTTGCTGCTATGGACAAAAAAAACTATGATGCGAGAAGCTGGTTTACACTTCACCTAACTGATCCCAACAGAGCACGAGAGTTGCAGCTTAAAGTTGATGCCATTGGCGTTGCAGTCTTCAACGACTCCCATCAGGTGGATAACAACGGGAGCTCCAGTTCGGCGCAGCACAAAGTCGCGAAGCTCTCGTCAGACAACGAATATGTCGGTGGAGAGTTGCAGTTGCACCTCGAAGGCATAAAGCCCCATTTTGGCAAAACTCAGCGCCTTGTGTCTAGCCTTCCTATCCTACCCACAAATTTTGGTCACGCTCGTAACTAGGTCACCCAAAGCTCAGCTGTCTTCTTTTGTGCTAACCTTATAAAAAGTTCGTCTTTTCAACAGCAAAACACTCAATCCTCGTATTTTTATGCGCGGCAAAGAAAAATAGGATGTGTTCCATTTCGAGACCGCACACAGCCCGGAGAAAGTCGTTGATTCGAGGGGTGGACGAAAACTAAATGCCTCGAATGCTCGTTTCTCATCCTGTTCCGTATGATGTCTTCACGTACATTCCGAACGTTCGAAGCGATCGATGCTTCCTTAGCTTTTTTTATTCTTTATCCAAATAACTCCTATGCTCTTTTTTACTCTCCTTTTTACTCGTGAGTATTGTTTGAGTGGGACTTATGCTAGAAATTAGAGTATATAAGAGCAAACACGAAGCTTAAAGAAAAATGTTACCCGTTTGTTAGCAAAACTTATTGAGCAGAATACACTTAAGTTTATAAAAAAAATCCCAAACAAAGTTTAAAATGTGACTACATGGAAACGAAACCGGAATAGGTAACGAAGTAAACGAGAGCACAATTGCGTACATTTTGTACAACAGTATAAAATGTACCTCGTGTCTCGGCAGCAACTCCCGCGCTCCTTTGGTAGCAATTTGGCGGTGCCTGCCCATCGAAATACTGCTACGAGAGAAAGCGATGAATCAATTGTAGGCGGTGAAGAATGCAAGTGACCGGGCGCAGTTACCGAAGTTCGCATGGGGTGTCGGTACATGTATTTCAGCTTTGCGTAATTTTCTGGCTTATCAAATCTCTGTCACGGGATAATATACAGCCAATAGTTAAACTTTTGTGTTTTTCTTTAGGATACCTCAACTTTTCAAATAGAATGTTTGACGCAACACTGAAAATAGAAATTTTAAGAAAATTTAGCAGTTGCGCAGCTACTCACAGATAATCCAAGAAATGCTTCTACACACTCAATACCAATACAAACCAAAAGCCTTTGGCTCGCATGGCACTATCATGCCCCAATTTTCTTTAAATCGTGCTGAGTCGGACAGCGGTAACATAAGAAGCGGTCTCAATGAGAAAGATTAGAGCCAAAACTTGAAATGCCCTCCTTCGTAGCACTCTGCAAATTCATGGATGCAGTCAGTATCAGAAGCGACGCACTACAAAAAACTGGGCACTTGTCTTATTCATTCATTCATTCATTTATTTATTCTTCTTTGTTGCTTTACAAATGGACGCAAACACTGCTCGGACCCATAGCCAACGGCTAGTAATGGGTCCAATAGAAAAAGGTATAATTCAATTCAATTCAATTCAATTCAATTCATTTATTTTCAACTCGAGGTTGAAGGCCCCCAGGCGTAAAAGCTGTTCTACGACAGCTTGAAAGGTGCCTGGGGGCCCATACAAAGCAGCAGTGGTTACAAACTAAATTACAGTGTAAGTACACATCTTCCTACAATCATTAGAACAACTATACAGTACAATTATTAACAAAACAATCGTTGTTAATGAGAATTTCAGGTGTACGGCCTCAATTCTTGCTGAACATCACAAAACATAGCGGAATTGACATACAATACAAAGTTAGCATGGTTATTTTACACAGGTTGTTTAGTGGGTTACAAAATACTGTCGCATTTGTTTTTTACTGTAGGTCTCGAAATATACATCCTTCTTTTCATAATCGTTCAGAAGAAATGGAAGCAGGTACTGTAGGGACTGACAGAGATAATCGGTGCGGCGGTGTGGTACAAACCATCTGTCACAACTGCGAGTACGACCATCGCTTTTTTGTTTACGTAAACTTGCGGTGTTCATTAAAAACGTTTGAAGGGCATTATTTGCATAAAAGAAAGTGTGCAGTAAGCGAAATTCTAGATAATGTTTTGCTTTTATTATTTTATACCTCACAAACAATTCTTCTGTCGGATGGTAGTACGATACATTACCAATATTACGAAGAGCTTTTTTCTGTAGAAGGAAAATTGCGTTAATGTTACTAATCGTTGTTGTTCCCCAAACAAGCGAGCAATAGTTTAAATGTGACGTGAATAATGCGTGGTAAATGCTAACCTTTATTTTTTCCGGGAGATAATGTCGGCATCTGGCAAGTGCTCCCGCAGCCGATGATAGTGATTTGCGCAAGAAATCGATGTGGTGTGTCCATTTCATATCAGACGAGAATGTCACTCCTAAAATCCTATGTTGGTTGACAACTTCAATAGTAGCAGTACCGAGTGTTAAAAGATGGTGCATTATAGCCTGTTTGCCACTCGGTTTAAAAATGATGGCTTTCGATTTTTTTTGCGTTAATCTTAAGACCATTGGCATTGGACCAGTTGATTATCTTTGTCATCTCAGTTTCTGCTTTAGCAATCACCTCTTGTATGTCATGACCAGAAACAAACACGCTGGTATCGTCAGCGTAAAGAACATAACAAGCATCGGAATTGGGTTGAACAATGTCATTGACATATACATTGAAAAGAAATGGTCCCAAAAGACTGCCTTGTGGCACACCAGATGAAATGCTCTTAAACGATGAGGTATGGCCCCCAATACTAACACACTGCCTTCGATCACTCAGGTAAGAGTTAAACAACACCAAAGATACACCGCGGACACCGTAAGCACTAAGTTTTTTCAAAAGAATTTTGTGGTTTAGAAAGTCAAAGGCCTTGCTATAATCTATAAAAATACCAAGCGTAAGCGTCTTGCATTCAATATTTTTGATGATGAGCTCTTTCATTGTTAGCAGCGCTGTTTCGGTTGATTTGCCTCGACGGAAACCATGTTGGTACTCTTGTAATATGTTATGTCTGGAGAAAAAGTGTTCTATGCGCACCAATATTATTTTTTCTAGGCCCTTTGAAAACACGGGTAATATAGATACCGGCCTGTAGTTAGCCGCGTCGTTTTCTTTGCCGCCTTTAAAGATGACCGATACCTTTGCTTTTTTCATGCGACTTGGGAAACAGCCAGTTGTGAGGACGAGGTTAAAAATATATGTCAAGTGAGGCGCAATAACGTCAATTACGAACTTGACAGGCTTTATCTGAAGATCGTCGACATCGACTGAGTTGGTGTTTCTCTGGTTCAGGAATGCGCTACAAATTTCGATTTCATCCGTTGGTTCCAAGAATATAGTGGCATTTTGTTCGTCAGTGGGCGTTGACCCTGTTTCGTCACAGGTTGGCTTTATCATGTCTACAAAGTGCGCATTGAAATGCTCAGCTAAAGCTACACCCGAAATACATTTGCCATCTATTGACATTTCAGGGGGGCTGCTTTCATTTCAGGGGGGGGGGGTTTCCTTTGGAGAATTTCATTGACCACCTTCCACACTTCCCGAGGACCGGTTCTTGAAGCATCAGATATGAGGTTATTATAGTAAGCGATCTTTGCTCTTCTTAACTCTGCGGTTAACTTATTTCGGTATTTCTTGAAGTCTGTTAGTGCTGTCATTTCTCTCGTACGCAAGAAATCTTGGAATAGTTTTTGTTTCTCCTTAATCGCCTTCAAATGATCGGGTGTTATCCATGGCTTCCTTATTTTGTTCTTTTTTCTTGCTTTCTTGTATGGAAAGCATTCGTTATAGAGACAGCAGAACATAAGCAGGAATTTGTTGTAAGCTTCAGAGGCATTACTCTCGTTATAAATTGGAGACCAGTCGTTGTTTGATAGGCGGGCCCGAAAGGATTCCATATTACCATTCGATATATTCCTGTACAGAGGTACGTCCTTGCTTGTCTTTTCTCGTGGTCTATAGCTGGAGTACGCAATAAATATTGGACAGTGGTCGCTTAAGTCATAGCATATGGTTCCAGCAGTATGTACGGAAATATCTGAGTTGACAATGAAAAGATCAAGGACAGACTCGCCTGTTTCGGTTACCCGCGTTGGTGTATTGATAACTGAATAAAAGCCAGAAGCCAGAAGTGTGTTATTGAACTGAACGGAATGTGTGTCATTTCCAGCTAAGTTAATATTGAAATCGCCTCCCAGAAGCAAACGGTATTGATGACAGGAAGCGTACTCCAACATTTCTTCGATGAAAGTCAAAAAATGGTTTTTGTTCCCGGAAGGAGGGCGATATACTACAGAAAACATATCTTTCCCACTACAAACACATAACGCCTCCAGATCAGCAGTAGTACACGTGAAACGGTGCTCCACTTCACAGCATATATCATCCCTGATAAGTATCGCTACGCATGCAGCATGCAGGCAACAATATACCAAAATAAAGACAGAGTAAGTTAGTATAAAGAAGGCTATACATCACTCTCAACTTGTAAGAGCATCAACAAAGGAAACACATATATTACAGATTATATAAACAAAAAACTTACAGATCAAACAAAACGCGTAGAACTTACACAAGAATTAAGGCATCACGAAAATCTAGGGGAAAATAGCTGGTAAGTCTTTACAAAGCATCACAAGAGTACAACACACGAGAATAGGATAAACAGATTTCAGTACAGACTTTTTAATTACAAAGCATTTTTACAATAGACGCAAATGTACAAATCTATAAATAAATCAAGGTATCAGTATTCGGCTACATGCAAAGAATATCAGGCAAATATCTAAGACGACTAGTAAAAGATGAAAGTATGAACTCAAAGTTTGTCATTCTTTTTAAGGTAATAATTTTTTATTCCAAAGGAAAAGTTGTAGGCAGTGCTTAGGTCATGTGGCAGGTTATTCCAAATTTTTACGCCTGTAAGCTGTAGGAGACGCTCTCCATATACATTTCTTTTCACTGACAAGTTAAAATTGCCGTACGTGCGGCTCCATGTTGGAAGTAGCGGGATGTTAACTATTGATATATCGAAAGGGAGGTTGTTTGTTACTATTTTATGGGCACATTCAGCAGTTCTTTCCTTATGAAGTAAATTGAGTGGTAATACGCGTAGTTTAGTAAATAGTGGCTTACTGAGTACAGTGTAACTAGAAAATGAAATTATTCTAAGTGCTCGCTTTTGTAGCGTGTCGATATGAAAGAATGGGGGCCGCTACTAACGACACCTCTTCGTCGGATGCGAAGAGCGTAACCTGCAGCTGTTCCTTCCCGGAAAACAGTAGGAAATGAAATGGTGCGGGGTCCGGGCTCTGAGATGGGAGTAGCAAAACATCGTGTAACTGCTGCTTCTTCAGCGCGGCGTTGATATTCCGACTTGTGAGGGGCTAACTGTGTTTATCTTTCCGCCCGGATGTGGCCGGGCGCGAACAGCACACGCCTACGTCTTGACCGTAATAACGTAAGCGCAGGCTTCCCCGTAAGCAGCACCCGTCGATGATGTGTGGTGGTGCAAGGGTGCATCACGCATTCGACGGTAGATATCATTTGGCGTTACAACTTCCGCAGCCAGGAATTCCTTCACGCCACGCTGCTTTAATAATCATTCCATGCAGCCCACATTTTTTTTCCAACTACTGCTTCTACCCCACTGGCCTGGCGCCCCCTTCATTAGAAAACATCTTAGAGAGGAAGTTGGAAAGTTTTACTTCAAGATAGCATTTTTTTTTAATCCCATTGATAATAAAAACTTGTTACCGTCCAGGAGGCAAAAGTGCATGCGTGCGTCTGTCTCCATCTTCAGCTTCTACCTGACCAGCTTTTGTTTCACAACTAATACGATGACGAAGGGAACATGGCCGGAGGCACGCACCCGCCGCTGCTCCGGATCTCACCGTGTACAGCTGGCATGAATCATACGGCTACACGCCATAGCCCCGGCTGAGAAACATGAATTGGCATCTAAGTCTACTTACCGTGTGCGTATGCGATTTGTCGTGTTGTATGTGCACTGCTGGGAGAAAATGAAATGCGAATGGGAAAATTCAAACGTGAACGCAACAAAGTTGGGGGACACTTATGTTCACTTTAAGTGTATGACGCGATAGCGTTAAAGTGTCCGTACCGTAATTTAGGGTTACCCGGCGTACTCTTTCTCAGACATCGACATGCTTGCGGCCATCACATACTGCTTCATTACACAACGTTGTACCTTCTAATTCATGCCGCTAAATAGTACCACTCATTAATTCAGTGTTATTTTAATGTAATTCACCTGCTGTGTGGTGTGAGGTTCTTGTGCAAGGCCTCCAAGACATCCTGTATAGCTTTTCTTTGCAGCAGTATGTCTGCGCTCGGGCGAATGCCAATGAGTAACTACTCCCTCATTACGTATCTACTCCACCTAAGCATTGAACCAACACCACTTCAACTTCGAATTATTATGCATCAATTCGCTGTCGCCCTACCATATGCTATCCGTCCCAGTTACCTAAGTTGGTAGAGCGACTGCCCCTATGATGCGGAGGTCCCGGGCTCGAACCCCGCACCAGACTAATTTTTCTTGAACTACAAAGTTTCCGTGGAAGCTGTGTAGCTTTCCTCTGTCGCTGTATGGCTGCTCTGGGGTGGATTCCAGTGAGTAATTAATTCCTTATTTTTCCGCTGAACGAACTTTCTTAGGTGGTGTAGAGGTACTGTGCCCGGCCCCTCACCCAAAGGACAGCGGTTCGATTCCGCTTGACCATCTGTTCTCTTTTCAACGAAACTGCTTTTCTACATCGCCTCCCTCTAGACCAATCAGGGTTTTCCAGTCACGCCGACGCCGGGTTTTCCGCCGAACATGGCTCTTAGCCCTGCTGCCTTAAAATGTACAAATAATGTGTAAAGAAGAAAAACTACAAACGGGGAGAGATCCTTAATTATTAGTTTTCAAGACTTCGCTGCTTAGTTGTTCAATTCCACAGTTATACCGTTCGCGTTTCATTTGTACCCGGTCTACACCCGTCCTTGTGCGCTCGAAAGAGCTGTCTCTGCTTTGTTGCACTTGAACAATTTTTCATGCGCACTGCAGAAAATGCTAAATCATCGGCTGAATTACAATTCTTAACCTCAATCTATGTTATGAGTCGAATATGCTGACTGGGAAAATTACCTCGCATTTTTTATCGAGGAAGAAATTCGTATGGCGCAGAACAAAAACACCGCACTTTTTTAAAGCCTCAAGAATAATAAACTTTAATGTGAATCAGACTTTAGGCAGAGCGGTTAGGCGCAGGCTCAGTGGCTGAAGAATTTATTCGTGCGTTTAGGTTTATGCATGCATCAAATTAAGTTTTTGTATTTTTTATTCTTTTATGCGCTCGTCGTTATCGTTGCATTCATTGCACGGCACTATTCTCCCATCCGTCTTCGCGCGCACTGGAGCGTTCTAGCATGAGTTTCCGCCAGCTCTAACGTTGGAACACGTTGCCCGCTCTCACTCGTCGATACACCTCAGGTGTCATTAGGAGCCTTTCTGGCTGCTCTTCAAACACCTTAGGGGCTGCGCGATTGACTGCCGTTACGGTGTACACTTAGAGATGCATTCGATGAAGGCTACGTTTCGCTTATCTTCTTCGATGTGTAGCCTTTTTTTTCTGCTTTGCTCTCAATTGCAAACGTCATGCACCGACCTTGCAGCCATTATTGCATCATCTCGAATAATTATTTGGCACCAGTGAGATAAATGACGGACTTCCAATCCTGGTCTCCCAGAGTGGTAGCTGTGGGGGAGTTGTACGCGCAAAAATTATGGGGCGTGTTTAGAAACTAATACGTCAAAAGAAAAACATGGGCCACAAAAATCGATTAAAGAAGACCGACGGTATAACCCGCCGCGGTGGCTCAGTGGTAAGGCGCTCGTCTACCGAGCCGGAGTACCCGGGTTCGAACCCGACCGCGGCGGCCGCGTTTCGATGGAGGCGAAACGCAAGAGGCGCCCGTGTGCTGTGCGATGTCAGTGCAGGTTAAAGATCCCCAGGTAGTCGAAATTATTCCGGAGACCTCCATTACGGCACCTCTTTCTCTCTTTCTTCTTTCACTCCTACCTTCCTCCCTTCCATTACGGCGCGGTTCAGGTGTCCGACGAGATATGTGAGACAGATACTGCGCCATTTCCTTTCCTCAAAAAAGCAATTTACCGATTTTTATTTACCGACAGTATAGTATACAAGGGGGCCAAGTAAGAAATAATTTTTCAGAAGGCTCCCTTTTCAGGGATGGTTTTAAATGACGCGGCATTGATTTTATTGGTAATCTAATGGGGCGACTCGCACAGTAAGTATGGACGGCCACAGTCCTTGTTCCAGCGATGCTGCTCAGCAGGCCAGCGTTCGGAAGCGCAAACCCGAACTTCGTCAGCTTCACCTTCCTTCTTCTTTCTCGCTTTCGTCGGTGCTAGCTGCTAAAGCATCAAACCCCAACTCTCTTTCTCACAGTAACTTTATTTTCTTGGTCATATCACTGTAGTATGCTTCACAGAAAAAAGATGACTTCATAATATCGCTTCGCAACTTAATGGGCATTAGACATGTAGCCAGCGGGGGCATGATAGAGAAAAAAGGAGAGGGTGTTTCCCCTCTCCAACACTATAGACAGTGCTCCCTCTGGACAAGCGCCTCTTACCCCCTTCCCTTTAAAAAAATCATGTCGTGCACATCTGTCGATCAGTAAGATAGCCAAAGAATACCTGGAAGTAAGGTGATGTTCTCTATCCGGTTTGCTCTCTTTATTATTGAATGCTAACCATTCAGTTGCTTGATTTTTCTTTGCAGCATTCCGAAATAATTGTTGCGTGGCCGCACCCCGTAATTAGGTCCGCTTCCCGGTACAACCCTGCCGCGCACGTCATGGGTAAATTTAGACGGACACTTATTTCATTATGATAATTCGCCATTTTTTTCTTCGCCCGCGCCAGCCTAATCAGCCTATATAATCCAAGCACAAAATCTAATCCGTTACAGACTGCTTTTCCTGCTCTCCCAGGTTGAGGGCAAGGAAGCGCCCCGAAGCGCGAATAATTTTCACTGCTGAGAAAAGTAACACTGGGATGTTCGGCTGTTTAAATTTCTCAATCGTGCTTCCAGCAAAGGCACAAACCATAAAGGAACTTGGTGCGTTGCAGCTTTTGTCGTTACAAACGACCCCGCTGGGAATTCAGCCAGCCACTTTTTGGATTAGTTAAGATGCGACAAGGTTTACGTTCGCCACAGCGGTGCCGCAAGGAGGTCGACGGGGGTAACAAGAGCGCTGAAAGCGAACCCGACTCGTAATTAAACTCACAAGGGTTATTGATCAGAGGCTCGTTAGGATGGCTGTTCGATTCCTTTCTTGCGCATGTCCCCACTTGCCATGTATTTGCAATTTTTCCGGAAGAGGCAAAACTGACTTATTAACATGCCTGGCACAGCACAGTTGTCGAAGGCAAACAAACAGCAGTTCTTTCTTCCCATGTCGGACAGCAAGAAAGGCGCCGAAGGGCGACTCCAGTCGGCACTGATTTGGACGCAGGCAGCGGTAGCGCCGGCCCCTCTCCGTTTCAATCATCCGGCAGAGGTGGCGCGCTAATTGTGACGTCGCTGCTAGCGGCAAGAATAACAGGCCCCGGAGTGGCACCGCGGGCCCCGCAGCTGCTGCGCCGAGTGCCGGCGCGTGTGTCGCGGAGGCGGGCGAGGAGGGGCACGGCGAGGGCGGAAGCGCGCGCCGGCGGCGGCCGCGCGCCAGTCGGGACGCTAGCGCGGTCGGCAGCAGCCGCTCGGGACTCCGCACGGGCTTCGCTATGGTGCCGCAATGACCTCGCAGCCCGGCATGACACACGACCCGTCGGCTCCGCCGCCTCTGCTGCTGGACAGCCAGTACGTGTCACAGGACTATGGCAACCTGTCGCAGGACTATGGCAACGTTAACTCGGGCAAGCTGTACCAGGTGCCCGTCGGGTTCATCGTGCTGCTCTCCATCTTCTACGGCCTCATCTCGCTGGTGGCTGTCGCGGGGAACTTTATGGTCATGTGGATCGTGGCCACGTCGCGGCGCATGCAGACCGTGACCAACTTTTTCATCGCCAACCTGGCCGTGGCCGACATCATCATCGGGCTCTTCTCCATCCCGTTCCAGTTCCAGGCCGCGCTGCTCCAGCGATGGGTGCTGCCCGAGTTCATGTGCGCCTTCTGCCCCTTCGTCCAGGTGCTCTCGGTCAACGTGTCCATCTTCACGCTGACGGCCATCGCGCTGGACCGCTACCGCGCAGTCATGTCTCCGCTCAAGGCGCGCACCACCAAGCTGCGCGCAAAGTTCATCATCTGTGGCATCTGGACGCTGGCCGTGGCCGCCGCGCTGCCCTGCGCCCTCGCGCTGCGCGTCGAGACACAGGTCGACTCGCACGCACTCAACCTGACGAAGCCCTTCTGCCACGAGGTGGGCATCTCCCGCTCGGCGTGGCGCATCTACAACCACGCGCTGGTGTGCCTGCAGTACTTCTTCCCGCTGCTCACCATCTGCTTCGTGTACGCGCGCATGGGCCTCAAGCTGAAGGAGAGCAAATCTCCCGGCAACGCCCAGGGGGCCCGCGATGCCGGCATCCTCAAGAACAAGAAGAAGGTGCGTACACCCCCTTTTTCAGCTGCTGCTTGGGCCGCTTCCAACGGCCGCTATGCGCGCGCGCGGAAATCTCTGCGAACCACCTGTGCGCACCTGCCTTTAACGGCGCCAAAGTTAAAGCACCACTTCCGTGCTGCCGGAAGAGACGAGGGCCCTAAAGGGGCATCATTGAACGGAACCAGCCCAGCAAAAGCAAGGGACCGAACACGTTAGACCAAATATGATTTTTAACTCCAGTTATGCTTGTTCAGCCATTGATCTACTAGTTACTCCTCGCTTGGTGACGAAGTCAACGCCATGCCGGCGGCCGCGCTTTTTTGGTGAAGTTTCGCAAACTGTTGCAGAAAGTTTCGCACAGAAGCGCGACTTCTTTTTTGATGGCGCTAGGGGTGCTCTTTAAGAATGCGCTATAGCCTGCGGTGTGTGTGCGTACTTTTTGACGTTCGAAGGCAAAAAGCTATCGCGGAAACCGAGTGCCCGTAAGAAAGAGCCGCATAGTAAAGTTGAAGAGCCAGCCGCACAAATTTCAAAGCCGCCGGCTTAATGTTTCCGTTCCACGATCAGTATGCGGAGCGTGATCTTAGCGTTAGATGGCTCGATCTGAGGGGTAAATTACGGCTGACAGAGATCCGAGGTTGTGACGTTATAGCCTCGGTGCAGGAAAAGTGGCAGAATGTAATTCCTGGAGCAGCACATATATCGTCACGGCTTGGGCCAGATGAATTAACTTGGAAAGCGCTTTGCTGTCGCGGCGTCTTTTGTCACAATTATGCAACCTTTCAGAGTAACTGCAGTCTCTGTGCAGCGGCTTCACTTGGATACTTTTCCTCGATGGAGCCCCACAGTTATCCTAATATACATGCTCACATAAGTCAGTGAAAGCATTCGAGATGCGGCAGTTTTCTCTAATGCTCTCAATGACATTCAAGCAGTTTTTCAAGCTTGTCAACTTTAATTAGTTTGCTCTAATTATGTGCATAAAAAAGCTTCTGATGTAAGTTTTATAGTCGGTGCAATTTGTGCTAGGTTGCTTATTTTCGTCGGATGCACGCAAGTAGTTCTAAAAAGAAGTACTAAATGTCGGCGTCTTCATTGGTGTGCCGATGGTTTTTGTTGAACGGAAAGTATCCACGATACCAGATATAGTTGTCCATAGGGAGAACGTTTGTACAAGTAGCAATTCTGTCATACATGCAGCATGTAGGCCACCAGAAAAATGGCCACAAAAAAAGTGATAAGACACGGACAAGCGTTTGTCCGTCTCTTCTCACTCCGTCCGTTGGCTTCAGTCTCTTGCGTCACAATCAGGTCAAACATGCTTGATCTGCCATTTCAGCGAGTCTGAAGCCTTCTTACAGCTGTAGAAATTAAACATATTATACTGTTAAGAATTATGTAGTTTCCAATTTGTCCGCTGAACTTTGCATCGCTCCCTATTGTAGCCGCATCAACTAACTGAAGCTTTGTGCATAAATGCGTCATTTCGTTTTCGCGGATGCGCGCTTCCATCGATCATGCTTAGCGCATTTTCATTGACCCTCGCAATCACCACAACGTACACCGGCACGTTGACGATAGATAAACGCGTGTAAACAGTCTAAAGCTTTGTGAAAATATTTAATAAATGATGATGAAAATGAATTGTTGTGGCCAAAGTTCATGTGTGGCCAAAGAGCGCAATGACACGAGGTTTCTTATTTATTTATTTTTTAATTCAGAATTCCTTCAGGGGCCCTCAGTTTGAGGGCATTACTTGAGTAAAATACAAAAACAAAGGTGGGGTCGAAGATCCCTTTTCCAAGCATATAACCGCAGGTAAGCCGAGAACCAGGCCAGGAGAACGCTGATACCCACTGCATCACCGGGGGATACCCGGCGGCTCTGGGGATCGAACCCCACGCCTCCTGCCTACTAGACGGATGCTCAGACCACTAGGCCACTGCTGCGATGGTTGTTTAATGAATCACTGCCACAAATTATTAAAGTGTTTTTGGCAGCGTACACTGCAGCTATATATTAGAACAAAAAAAATGTAATGCTGCAGAACGGGAGACAAAAATTTGGTGCTGCTAATCCCCAGGGTGCCTTCGATGCGTTCCTTTTGTATTGCCACACGTGCGGACGCCCATGCTTGTTTTTGAAAAAGAAGCTTTCACCCGCATTCCTCAGCCTCAAGGCACAAATTTCCCACAATAAAATGGCCCCCGCGCGCCACGAGCCAGTTTGATGCTTTTGCTTACAGCGAGTGTCGTGCCGTCCCACAGCGTAAGAGACGGGGAGATGGTTCACAACGTAGTGAGCAAAATTCCCCGCAGCTTTAATTCCAACGTCATCCTCCACGCTCTCCTCTTAGGTTTTCCCTAACCGGATGAAACTTCAAGGAACGTTTGAAGGAATTTGCTACCGTTTGTATGCTTTTATAATGCTGTTTTTTTCAGAAAGCTACACACCTAGTGAGCTGCACACCGTTCCCTCTCTGAGGTTTTTTTTTTTTTCCTCCGCTGTAGAGAACAACGGATACCGAAACTAGTTCTCACAGACAACGTTCGCCTAAAAGATTCGCTGCTGGTTCTCCGATTTCTTCAGTGCTATTTCAAACTCCCTTTCTGTTCTTTTATTTATTTTACAACCCAGAGTCCCTAGATGTGATTCGGTGCGTTCCACTGGCCCAAGAGTATGTCTTAATCACATCCATCAAAAAGCTTTTTGTCGATTGTAAGGCAATGGTCATGTCGTTCTTGCCGAGTGGCTCGTGACTTTCGCCGAGGACTGGGTGTCATTCGCTCTGCTTGAGTAGTAAATAAAACATAAACGCGTATGTCTACCGATAACGCGGAAAAGAGGCGTCTAATCGAAAAAGAGAAAGACGCACAAAGAAATGAACGCTAGAGGTATCACTGGCACCTACCTGTACAAGGCCCTCAGAATCCACTGCGGCGCCTGCCGACTGCCTGCAACCGCGGAGCAAGGGTCGGCGCTCGTTTCGGAGATCCAGCATGCAATAGGCGTTGGCCTTTCTCTGCATTTGTTGCCACTAACCCCACGCTTTATCTCCAACGGCACTGCACGCGCGCCGCTTTATATAAAAACCAGACTGCGACTCCAAGAATTCTACGCAGCTATGTACTTGGCTGCTAAACAAGCAAAACAACTGCAGCCCTGAGGGCCTCCTTCCCTTTCCTGCCGACCCGAAACCTGTTGGCACGTGGCGCGCGAACCCGCACAGGGTAGTGTCATCGCACTTGGAAGCACGCTATAAATACCGAGGCGAACGGAATGAAGAACCACTGGCGTGTATAACCGGCAACTGTTACTGACAGGAAAGATGGTTGTCAGCGCCCGAATGGAATAGTTGGGGAAAATTTCGAGTTCTTTTAAAATTGCCTTGCGGCACAGTTAGTGCGTTTTCCCGAGTTGTGGAGCCACGCGTACGGAACGCTCGACAAAACAATGTGCGAGTAAGACTCACTACCTCTATTTAAGAAGTTCAGGCAACGCTGCACTGTATTTTGGATGCATTAAAACTAACCGCAGGTTCTTAAGAAAACTTGTATTGTTACGCTAGATAATGCATACCTTATTTATGTATGCAAAAGAAGCAAAGAGACTGTGCGCCTGTCCTGTCTGCCTCGTCTTCAGTGTTCACCTTTTATGTTTGCGCAATTCGCCTCCGGAAAAATAACCACCGAAGCTATATTTTTATAATTTTTCTGACTTGAACTCAGTTTAAATCAGGGGCAAAAGTACAAATCTGTTCGCAACTAAGGTTTCTTCGCGATTGGCCGATACGAGTGAGCTGATTAATAGCGTCAGTCAATGAGACAATACCCACCGGACTAAATGTGCAGAAATCTTCAAGAATCATGCTCTGGACCATTTCCCGTGTTCACAGGGTGGGCAGACCCAAATATCAGCAAGGACTTGCCTTCATAACAAGTGTTTGCGTCGAAAGCGCTGTCATGTACGAGAACCCGCGCCAAGCAAATGACCCTCTGTCACTCTCATGTTCAACGGTCCTCAAAATTTATTTCCTTTTTGACTGTGAGCTCATTTCTGGTACATTACTTTCTCGATTGTCGGCAGAGGAATTCGGGGAACACTCGTAGTTTTCTGAGCCATATATGGGCCTCCTACTGGCTAAGGCCTCTAATTTTGATAACAAAACTTCAGAACGTAATTGGTCGGAAGATACGTCGAAAATTCCGGAAGAACCTCGAGGGAAATTGAGAGACAAGGCAAACAGCGACTACAGAAAACGCGGGGAATAAAATAACAAAGCAAGATAATAATGGGCATATATGACTGAGCAGCTTCCTCAGTCCCTAGATACGTTCCCTCCACGGCGCATCAGCAAAAGCCTACTTAGCGCGACTTAGAACGCAGTTCTTCCAAATGGCGGACCCGGGCAGAGTTCCCTGCGGACGTCTGGCGCCGGAGCCAGCTGAGCTCGTCGCGCCACCTGTTTTGCATGGGTGTGAGCCATGAGTGCTCTTTCGAGGCAGGCGTCGCGGTTCGCAAAACTGGTTAGGCTGTAAGTTATTTCATCACCAGACGACGAAGCGCGCCACTTGGCGTATTCCTTTACAAAGTGGTAAACCGAACTCTCCGGGTGCATCGTGTTTCGCTAAAGAGAGTGGTGACGCCAGGAAAGTAGCAAGTTTCGTGCGTCACTACTGCACATGGACAGAAGTACGTCCGACCACCTCATCCACCAGCAAAAAACACTGAGAAATCGCGTGAGATCGCCGACTGCTTTGTCGGCCCCGAAGCGCAGTTTTGTTGCTGATTCCACTGCGTCTGTCTTTCGGCGGTGGGAACGACACGATCTGTAGAGACTTACAAAGAAACACAAGTGATCTGGTAACGAAGAACGTAAGTGTAGGTTACGAAGCTGGACTAGTTAGTAAACCGTCCCTCAGGCACTGCAATATACGACGCGTAGAGAAAAGCGGAACAGGACAGGCGTTGACGAATACGTCGCCCCTGCTTTCAGCGCCAGTTGTCACGGCTTCTGCTGACTTTTTTTGTTTTTCTGACGTTCTAGCGCATTTTTTTCTGTGCGTGGTTGAAAGAGAACAGGAGGGTATTCGTTTGAGGGACGCGGCTTGTTCTTGTTGCGGCGTTCATCACACTCAATGCGCAAGCACTGCATGTCTTATCTCCCACTGGTCGTACTGCGCGGCGCTTTATTCTTGCTCTGCTGTTTCGGGGCTGCAGTTCCGCTTTCCGTCAACACTCAGCAAATTTGGACATACCCGGAAGCCGTCTTCTCCCAAAGTGTCTATCAGATCTTTCAGATCATTACTCTATCTGCCTGACCGATTATTTCGCGCAACACTATTCTTCCCTTCGAGAAAAGGGCACACACGTGTGCAACTCCATGCTGCTCCAGACACGAACCGGCAAGCGGGAAAAGACTTCGCCGCCATTCCCGTTGCGAGTAGTACAGTACCGAGCATGAAATAGCTGGTAACGTATGAACAGCTATTCACCGCCATCGAGGTTCATTGCGTGTTGCACGCCATTGCGGCGATATATATTTTTCTTCTTTTCCTCGCGACAAAGTGGGCGTTTCCTCCGTCCTTGGACACGCACCGCGCGTTACGCCAGTAGCAAATTTACCTCTTCCGGGCACATGCTCAAGGGATCCTGGCTTTACCTGTCCAGCGACAGGGAATCTTGAAGTTGAGCGGTTGCAGGCTCGATTCCACGCTGGACTGTGACGGCGCATAGAGTTCTGATCACCCGTGACATGACATTTTTGAGTGAGGCTCCGAGAGAGCTTGATCTCAACCCATCTGAAGCTGCACATGATCGTTTCTCACTCATAAAATGCAATCATCTGTCTCGTAGACAACATCGGCATTGTTTATCAGTGCCCTGGCATCACGTTGCGGTGCAGAAAGCGAGAGGATGGCTGTAGTCGGCCGCCTATAGCACGCAGCTTGTTTTTCACGTCCCGTCGGAGTGAAGAAAAGTCAATTTCAATCAATTTAGAAAAGGCTTGGGTATCAAGGAAGGCAAGGAGAAGGACTGGGAACGGCGTAGACATAATATACCCCCTCCCCCTCCCCCTCTGCCGCGTCTTGTTAGGTTTGAAACCAAAGTGAAAAGCCATAACAATAGGACTAAAGCCTGCCACGCGAACCAGTCGCTGCAGCCGAGAGAGGTCCGTGCAAGTCATGCCGTGGTGCAAAAAGAATACAACACGTTTTAAAGTGCTCTTGGCTTGCAATTCCTATTGTCGAAAAAGACGAAGCGCCTCCAGAGATGCCTTCAGTAAGCGGCGAACTGGAGAAGGTAAAGAAAAAAAGAAAACTTTCTGTTGCTCAAGCATATGCGCTCTTCCTTCCGAGAACGTTCGCAACGCATAACCGTTCGACGCTCCTGGGAAAATTGCGTGCCTAAGCAGTAAGTGAAAACGCAAACACCAAAAAAAAAAAGAAAGGAACCGGGGTAGTTTGGGGCTGAAATTGGCAACACCCTGAGGATCCCCGAGTGGATGACGATCGTGCATCTGCTGATACGGGCACATATTTCCTATTCCTTCCCCTGTACTCTTCTCGGACTCGCGAAGCAGAAATGAGTAATGTGAAGCGCCCCACTTTTGAAAACCGCCAGCCTTGAAGACACGAGCTCGAACTTTTGCGAGGAAACAATAAAGAGGACGAGGGAGGCCCGGCATGCGCGAGCGTCTGCAGTTCGTCAGTGAAGCTTCGATGAGCACATTATCTCTACGATTCGCTGCCTTTTCTCGAGAGTACTTCGCACGAGACAGTAAGTTGCTCAGAGACGACGAATAATATCCGGCTGGTTGCGTTTCGCGGACTCACTTGTCTCAGGGTAGCAGGGTCTCATTGTAGTCCAAGGATGCTATCATCGCAATGCGAAGCAAAAACCGAGTCTCGAGCGAAGGCGCCATTGTTTGCTAATTTTTGCAAGTTTTGCACTTGAACGTGGAAAAACTCAGCAAGGAAGAATTGTGGGCGTGTTGGCAATGCATGTTCAAGAGTATTACAGCCAGCCAAAAAGAAAAAGAAGATACTCACCAATGAAAATGGCAGCCTTCTACCAGAATTCGCCTTCCGTGTTACAGATGTTCCTAAAAAGCACCATATGCTCCACGCAGTAATTTCCCTTACCTTCTTTAAAAGTTCACAAGCTCTTCGATAAAATTAAGCCAGCGGTTTCACAGGTATACGCTCTCTGTTGCTGCATTAGGGAAACAAGAAATACAAATAGTGCGTGTGAGCAAAATGAACGGAGCTTGTTGGATTAGAGTACCGCCAACCCGAACTCGCTTAATCCGAGGTTACTGTTCACTCGAACTTGATGTTGGTTCCGTTATCACCACGTGCTATAAAAAGTCTCCACTTAATTCGAAATTCGCATAATTGGAAGAAACTTTTTTCCACTTACGTCAGTATAAATTCTCCCCGTGTAACAAGCAAGCGCCTTCCAGCCTGCGAAGCACTTTTGCACTGTGGTGCTTAGCCACGCATTAACTAAGTCTTCCTTTTCATCAGCGCGTCCCGCGCGCATTAAAAAGGGGGGAAAAGAAGAAGGGTTCCGCTGAAAATAGGACCGGGGAGTCTTTGTCTGTTCGCTGCAAGCTCGAGGAAGTTTTGCCCGGACACCACCGCGAGCATCGCATGCAGATGAAGAAGAGCAGCCGCCCGACCTCCGCACAACGGCGGACAGCCCGGCCAGCACAAAGAGAGCGTTGAAGGAAACGGGAGAGAAGGGTCCACCGCACGACTAACTTTCGCGAAAAGATTCTAGGCGCGCTACAGAACCTTCGATGGAAGAAGGCATGCACGCTGCGCCGCTGAGGCGTGTGGCCGAACGGGAGAGGCGCTGCGCTCAGGCCGTCACTATGACGACGATGCGCCGGCGCAAGCCCCGTCATTGTTGAAGCCTTCTTCTTACAAGCGCTGTTGCCTTTCCTTTCTAAGAAGCTTCGTCGGAAGCAGCGTTTAGTAAGGGCCCTATACATCCTCGCCGTCCTGACATTATACCCAAGCAGGGTACATAATTAGCTTATCTTGTCGCTCGCCCGTTATAAGGCGGTCTAATTTGGGGGCTTCTGCCGTTTTGGCCTGAGTCGCTCCCGAGCCTCTTGCGAACACAGTGACGTGCCATGATGTGTATGTGTAGTTGTGTCCGTTTGTGCAAAGCGAACTGGAAAAAAAATTCACCCTATACTTAAGCCTTCATATACCGCCTCCAGCTGTTCTGGTGAAGAAAGGCTTCAATTAGGGATTGATCCCCGATTTTTTTTTCTTGTAATAAAATTTCTTTCTAAGAGGCGGAATCAAGACTTTCGACCAATGTGCGATGAGGGTTGTATAGAAGAACAAAATGTTTCCAAAACATTTCTTTAATAGCTCGGAGGCGTTTGTGGGGAGCAGCCTCGGCCATAAAGATGCATGCGGTGAGTCAAAAATACCGCTGCATATCGTACACACGCAAGCTAACTGGCTGCTCTGAGTACGGGAAGACGCGTGCAAAAGAAAAGGCGCATTTGTCGTGCGAAAAATGACTTGTTCACGGAAAAGGTTTCGACATATGCGTATTTTCTTAGAAGCAAAACTCTTACAGCTTGTAAGTAACATTTGCTGTTCAAAAATTAGAAACAAATGTTGCCTTAATTTGTGCGTTATCTTCACTTTTCTCACTCGCGTTCTACCCTTCGTACTTTTTAATTAAGTTCAATCTGACAGAATTTGCAGCAGTTGTTAGCAGCTTCCAGTCTCGCGCTATGGAAAGGCTTCAGATGCTTCTGTAGCGTCTGTGTTTACTTGTTTATTTCTGGACATGGCAGCAGCCCCCGCAGTGCGAAGGCGACGACAAAGATAGCGACGCAAGATCGTTAAGTGACGGCGCGAAATCGTGACGCATCCACATCCAGCTCATCGCATCCGCGTTGCTTATCTCGTAAAAGTCGCACAGCCCGCTGGGCAAGCAAGGATCCGCTTAGAAAATGGCAGCCCCCGATAATGGCTGCTTAAGAGACTCCGGGGCGTGCACCTAAGTACCGTATACTAAAGCGAGTTTCAATGGGCGCGTATTGTGATCGATTCGGCTAGTCCTTTAGACTAACTTCGGTCCTCCGGCTGTTGCCACTTTCGGAGCCGTCATGACGAAGTTCGCCGCTTTATTTATTTTTATTTTTTTTTGTGTGTTTGCAAGTTAACGCGCCGGGGGCTCAGCTCACAGATTCCGTCGGTAACCATGAAAGCGAAACGTCTCAGGCGCACTTTCTAGTCGACTGCTGCTTTATCTCGAGGGGGGCGTTTATGGTGCGAAGGCTGGAGAAACCGAATGAATGAATGAATGAATGAATCAGAGTGACCAATTCTTGTCTTTCACTTCATCAATTTGTGGCGCTCATGGGCTCTTTGGTGGCACGATCTTATTGATCCGCAGAATTTGTTCGATTTGATTGCAGGCCGTTATGCACTTTCGCGTCTACACTCAGCAGAGACTTTGGAATTAATTAATAATAACTGCAATTATTCATTAAGTTCAAAGTCTCTGCCGAGTGTGGATTCGAAAGCGCAAAACCACCTGCAATCAAATCGAACAAATTAATTCATTAGTTTATTTATTCATTCACTCTGCTTCCAGGGAACATTATTCTCCAGAACTTGTTCCCAAGGCAGCAATGGGACCCATGAGGCAGTTATGGAGAGCATTCAGTGCTCTTAAGATGAACGCTTTATAAATTTTGATATCAGCTACACTTGGTAATGATTCATGTTGTGCTCACATATATTCTTCGTTGGAAATTTATTGCCTACCATTTGGTCGAGTATAAGCTCTCAAGCAGCTTGTGCAGAAATTGTGGAAATTCGGTAAGGGCCCGTAAATATCCATTTCTTCTCCTTTTTTTTTTTATGGCCTCGCGCGAGATTCAGTCCGCAAAGCGGCGTCAGATTCCCAACCGTCACAGGCACGGGTACCTTTAGGAAGGATCGGCACAATGGCAACATAGCGCTGCTTGAAGCCGGCTGCTTTTCCGGGGACCTTATAACACTTGGCAGATTTCGATGGTCGCGTGGTGCGTTCCAGCTTTCAAATGCATATGTCCTGCGTGCTGATATCATGCATCCTGAAGCGCACCTCAGCATCGTGCCATGCATGAGCCAGATTGATAGAAGACTTTGCTTTCGCAACAACGACTCAAAGAGAAAGAAGTAAAATCCTGCCCACTGGTCAGGAAACAAAAAAGCCATGTTTTTGATGCTTGTGAAAACTTGTTCTTTGTCATTACTCAAACGAGTTCGCACAGCTTTGTTACACCCCTTGCGCCCCAGACCGTGACCTCTACCAAGAGGTCAAAGAAGCATGTTTGTGAAAACTGCGACAGTCGCGCAGGTCAGTTGAGCCTGCTGAGCAGTGAAACCTCTAATTGTCTTTCTTTTGGTTCTTGCTGTAGTACACGAGAGCGCAACACACAGGTAGGCAGCGAGCGTGTCTTACGTCTGTAGGAATGGTCATCGGTGAGGGTGAGGCGTGAGCAGTATCATGTTAGTTCCCCAACTTCTAATGCAGCAGCTCTGCCATTCGTTTCCGAAGTACTCTGACGTGCTATGACAATGACTGTGACACTGAAGAGCTGGGACGAGCAGTGAGAGTGAAGTAAATAGTCGCTTTAAGCAGTCTAGACCATTTCGTTCTGCTCCTGCACCAGCTTACGCAACAGCACCCACGTGGTAATTTCAATAAGCCTTTTATTTTAAACCCACGTTAAAAAAAAAATATCCACGTGCCCATAAATAAGTCGTCCCTCTCCCTCTTTTAATAAAGAGAAGGTTTTTGCACATAAGCGCAGTATCACTTTGCAAAGTCTCGGTCAGCTTAATTGGCCATAGGATGTCCAGCTTTCTTGGGCAAAAATTTATAAATACACACAGTTTTATAAATATTAAAAGTAATGGTCCGTTATTCTGATATGTAGCGAAATCTTTTTTTTTTAAGTGTTTCCATCGCATCGAACAGTTAAGACTGTCATAGAAAACCAAACGGAACTCTTTTGACCACAGCAAAAATGTGAATAAAAAAAATAGAAAACTGCCATCGGGTAACCTGATGATATATTGATTGTTATAGTGAAATCTTACATTATGTGAAAAAATTACCCTCATAAACGGTTTCGCGCTCAACAACGCTTTTGTCCAGAATTGCTGGGTATGCTACAGCTCTTCGCCGCTAGTCACTTAGTTTTCAGAATTTTGACCAACACTATACTGCACGGCCATTCGGATAGTTTGGGAAAAAAGTAAGGGCATTTAAGTTCAGGATTAGATCTGTAACCCCGGTGTAGAAAGCCTCGAGATTATTTTCACGAATGCACATCTTCGTGCGAATCGGCCGTCGACGCTGTAGGCCATGAGGCTCCCCTGTATTACGCTGCAGAAACTTTACAGCATTTGCACACGATGCCAAGGCATACGAAAGTTGTGGACGCTTCAAGTGTCAGATAGCTAAAGATAGCTGCAAGCGTAACGATTTAATCAGCCCGCAATAACACTGACAGCGTATCTGCTGCTGAAGAAAAGGCTTAGTACGTTGCGCAAGACAAGTGTCAATTCATTACGCTGCGAGAGGAGCACATCGGACACTGAATCACTAGAAAAAAAAATTGTTAGAGGCACTTAAGACTGCTTAAGTGTGGGAATGTGAAACATGTCATGGACACAAGACGTAAACTGGCTGCGGTTTGCAAACTGAGTTTATTTCAGGCGATTAGTCTAATTTTTTATTCAAAGCATGACACGCACGCACACACACGCACACACGCGCGCGCACGCACGCACGCACGCACGCACGCCCGCACACACGCCCGCACACACACACACACACACGCACACGCACGCGCACGCGCACACGCACGCGCACGCACACGCACACACACACACACACGCGCGCACGCACGCACACACGCACACGCACGCACGCACCCACACACACACACACACACACACGTTACACCAACCGGATCGCTGTACGACGAACGGTTGCTTCATAGCTTTGGAAAGTCTGGGAAGGCATACAACACAAGGTGAATTTGTCGTTGGTTAGAATCCCTGTCGCAAGCTAGCCTCCAATTTTACTAGCACATGTAAGCTACTATGCAACAAGAAATCGTATGACACCACCGAGAACGCTGTACGACAGATGGTTGCATCACAGTTTTGTTGCGAAAACTGGCGCCACGGGGAATTGCGTCGGCCAGTGGCGAGTACACCTGTACAGACGAACAACATGTACAGAATTGTGTGGAGTTGCCCGGCTTTCTGTGTGCGTCACACTGCCTCTTGATGGTGTCCCCCTATTTTTATTGCATTTTTCTTGTATCGCTGAGATTTTCTCTACCATCTCCGATTACACGCACACACATGCCGGCGGCTTTCCTCGTGATGGGACTAGTAATGCTTTTACATTTAAAAAAAAACGGGAACGTACCACTTTCAGTTCGCCCTCATAAGGCATACAGAGCCACCAGCATAGGCGCAGGTTAATCGCAGCAGCCTGGCAGGTGCCTGCCAACAGTGTGGCACACTCTTTAAGCGATCAGGAGTGTCCTTCCGCGCCCAGCGCTTGATCCACGTGGTTGCCGCTATCGACCGTTCATGCTTCATTGCCATGCTGCCAATTACCGGCCTCGGCAGCCAAGTTGCGTAAGGTGCGGAGGCTGCGAGCAAGAAACAGGGTTGTTGACAAAGCGATCCTGTGTCTCGGCTTCCGATCGCGTGCAGTCAATTTCGCACGAGCTTTGTGCCTTGAGTAATGGAATGCCAACCAGCACGAACGTACGTTTTTTATTCGATCTTAGGCAATGTTGAAGCTTGGCCTCCCATAAAACACACCAAGAAGAAGAAGAGGAAACAGGTAAAAATATGGGGCAAGCAGGAAATAAGGACAAGCGATTGGGCAGCGGACCGAATATTTCGAAGCTAACGCCAGCGAACGTGGCTGACGCAACAGCGCCGCGATGCTCTGAACCACGAAGTAAAATGACCGGAGGAAAGTTACGCGACTCACAGTGGCAGTGTTTGGGGAACAATAAAAGGAGAAAGGAACTTCTGTTTTGATCATGCTGCGTGCTGCACGTGGTTTGTATATTAGAAAGAAGTGAACCGCCGGAAAAGAAGTAAATAAAAGTCCCGCTGACCGAAACCGTCGCACCTCACGCATGAAAGCTTCTTTTTTTTTGTTTCTGCGTAAATGTTATCTAGCGCAAAATTATGAAGGGTCTAGCGTGTATCTACGCCGCGGCACACGAAGAGCACTGCGGGGTAGTAGGTGCGATCACGCCCACTCAAGCGGCCAGCTCGACGGCGCGTGTCGCCCCCGCATCCGTAAGAAACAGCCGTTTCTCAAGCCTGTTGCGCTGTTGATTCAAATGGCTAGATTTAACTAGTTCAGCTGCTCCAGCGGGGAAACCCGGAGCAGCTGAAGTGTTGCGTGAAGCAGCAATAGAAAGGTTACCATACACGTGGGGTTAAGATGTCGCTGCTTTAATCAAACTGCATTTAGGGACGTCATAAAGCCTACAATATGCCACGTTTTAAACAATGACAAAGTGCCAGTTCACTGCACAGCAGCAGACACAGGCCAAGAGGGCACGAACAGTGTAGTGCGGGTAGTGGGTGGTCCGATTTCATGAGTTAACATCGGAACGATCTCGTTGTAATTCCTTGTTTCTACGGTTTCCCGAGAGATAAGGGTAGACTGGCTACGTTGTAAAACCGCTGTTGGGCTACAATGGCCGCTCCCCACCCAAAGACTGCCAAGGGCTTGCTGCACTTGAAATGCCGTTCACGTCTCTTCCAGTGCCACTCACGTTGCCTCACCCACGACCTCGGGCTCTTTTAGAAAAACTGAAAGAAACAAGGAAAATATAACGCCGGTTCGAACGGCGAATGGGTGAAAAGAAGCCTCACCCGAGTGGTTGTTGACCCGGCGTATTCTTTGAGCTGCTGTTCTTTTAGGCGATCAAACGGCGTTCGAAGAAATGAGAGAAAGCTGGAAGCGGAGGGGGTAAGCTGAGTGAGCAGGAAAGATAAAAGCGGCTGCAGTAATTCGTCTGAAATGAAGAAACGGGCGCTTGGCAATTCACTTGTAGCTGAGACTTGAACCCGATCTTCATCACGGTTCTCGAGTAACCAGGAAAGCTCGTTAAATCTCGCAGACACGCTACCTCTTTTCACGAGGCACACTTATATGGTCCTTCTAGATCCCGCTCGCACGTGCGGGGTTGGGTAATGTGTGTTCTGGGCATCACGTGTCATTCAATCAGCGGCTAATTAACTTTCCGAAGCAACGCTGTCTGTGGTCTACGGGGCACGCTGCAGTCGAGGGCTCCAGGTTAATCTCGACACCCTAGGTTCTGTGATATGCTCCGAATTCTCAATGCAAGGATGTTTTTCCGCTTCGGTTGCAACGAAATGCGGCCGCCGAGGCCGGGTTCGAACCCGAGCACTCGTGCTCAGCACCCGCACGCCAAAGCCACGAGGCCGCGTTGGCGAGTCACGTGGAAACTTGCGCACATCAGAGCATCCCCGCTGGCGCCGATCACTTCCATTCCACTGCACGCTGTTGAGAGGGGAATGTAATGGTAATGCAGCAATGGTAGAGACTGATGTCAAGGCCACTTTCCTTTTTACAACTCATAAGCACTACTGCCCGACAGTGCTTATGAGTTGTAAAAAGGAAAGTGCCCTTGACATGCGTCAATACTGTGCGTCAATAATAATAAACTACGAGCACAGAAAGGTAGATATGAATAGACCCTTTAGAAACTTCAGTGTGGCAACTCGGCAGGCATCATCATCAGCAACTTTCGTCGGCGCTGGGCGCCATATTTTGGGCACCTTTGGCTGGAAGACGCGCAGCTATAGCGCTCTGCACAACCTTTGCACTAGTTTCCACCTTGTGGCATGTCTGGTTGCGTTTGTGAAAGCGATGGCGGAAAATTTGCAGTGGTCGAGGGACCTGACTGTCATCCCGGGCGGATTTTCGGAAAGGCTTTTGGACTCCTATTGACCGGCCGCACCTCTCAGCGAAGCTACAAGCCGGTATTACTGCGATCCGTTGACAGGCGGAAAATTTGCAGTGGTCGAGGGACCTGACTGTCATTCCGGGCGGATTTTCGGGAAGGCTTTTGGACTCCTATCGTCCGGCCGCACCTCTCAGCGAAGCTACAAGCCGGTAGCACTGCGATCCGTCGACAGTGTGCGTTGCCGTGTCACCCTGCAGGTCGAATCTACTTTCGATAAAGGAGGGCTAACAACACTTGGACCAGACTCGACTACGAGCAGGCGCACTGCAGGGCGAAATGCGTGTGGATCCGGATACGGGCGCTCGATCAGCAGTGCCGGTGCGCTAGCCGTCGGTGCGAAATCAGTCGCGTTGTAGTAGTTGTTCACCATCTAGGCCTAGCGACGACTAGGGCAGTCGGGGACCAGCGCGCAGTTCGTCGCCCGGCGTTGCCGCAGGCAGTGTCGTTGCCGAAAGCTCCACTCTAGCACAGGCATGCTGTCGTTGCTAGAATCTAGCAAGCATCCTTTCTGGTAGCATGGCTTATTTTCTTGTGCGAACGTGAAGTAAGCCGAGCCTGCCGGCCGGCCAGCCTGGATCCCGTCTGCCGGCGTCATAAAAACGAGCTAATGAGTGTTCTCGACGTAAATAATAAACCCTAGGATAGGGAAATGAGAAAATATATCATTTTTCTGGGTCATTGGTCAATACCAAGTTGCTCGTAAAAGTGACAACTGTGGTACGAGCGAATTTGTTGCGAGAACCGCCTCGAAGCTGCCGCTGGCCCGACGGTGGGGTCCGGCTCGCCTGGCGCCCGCTAGCTCCACTACCGAAGGCGTCGAAGAGATTGACGATACTATTATTTTATTATGAGATGATGCTCTTGACACTTAAGGTATTTGTGAAAAGTAGGCCTTTTATTATAGCGCAGGCGACTTCCGAAGCGCCGGCCGCTTGCGCAACAGGCTATAGGCCTAGCGACGACCACGGCAGCCAGGCAGCAGCAGAGCTCGTCGCCCGGAGCGCCCGCGAGCGGTGCCGTTGCCGAAAGCTCGCAACATCAGCTGGCATGCTTTGTCGCCGCTCGAGTATAGCTGGCAGTCTTTCTGATAACAAGGCGATGCCGTTTTTTCTTGCAATATTTGTACACCAAGCCAAGCAGCGCTCAGGCACTGCTGCGCTGCGGCGAAGTGCGACACCGGTTGTGGGCAGAGCGGCGCAGCAGTGCTTGCCGCTGCGTGTGTCCCTGCTTGCTGTGGTGTGGCAGTTGGAAAGCGGCGACCGGAGCGTGTTGCCGGACACGTGTCTCCTGCCTTAGCCAGAGTGCATAGGCCCTGACCGAACGAAAACACAAAGTTGCTGCTGCTGCACTCCGCCTGTCGCCGTCGTTTGCTGCATGCTCGCAACGGAGAGAACGACGGCGCTCCTCGCCGCGCCGCATCGTCGTGCTCTTTTTCGCGCACACGGAACTCTCTATGAATGGACGTGGATGCTTGAAAATGCAAAACAAGCGCGTTTGAGCTACGTTTTGATTTTGTGACGCGCCGAAACAGTCGCCAGCATCGGAATGCATGTCCTCGAGTGCGTCGAAGGTGGCACCTTTATTCTTGTGCTCACTATACAGCGGAGCGGCTACACGGTAGAAGGAACTTTTCGCTGCTCTTTCAATACTTATATCATTTATTTTAATGTGAAAACAAACAGGTCACGGACGAGAAGAAAGAAGCATGCAGCTACTCCGTGCGCGTCTCTTCGCCGCGCTGGCTGCAGAAAGGCACACAGCAATGCCGGCATCGCGACTATAGCTTGCTGCAGAGAGCCAATGTCAGGGAACATGGCTAGGACACAGAAACAAGAAAATTGAGCTTGTTGTGGCTTCGCCGGGCGCCGTACTTTTCAATCTGGCCCGAGCGCATACCGGCAGGCGTATGCCCAAGTAATGGCGGAGGTACCGCGGTTTGCGCACCACACACCAGATGGCGCTGAATTTTCTAAAGGGTCTATTGAAATAAAGATAAGAGGCTGTTTCGAAACAGCACAACTTCATGGCATCGACAATTCCATTATCGGGGGCGCATTCCGCTCCAGCCTGTTGTATGACACTGGCACAGGAAGTTGTAACGATTTACATTGAGGCGAACAGTAGGAGCTCGTTAACTTGTGGTGGTGGCGAAGTAATTCTACCTGTTTCCTTTCTCTTGAGCAAAGCTTGTGCGCTTTATTTCTTTGTTTGCATCCAGGACTGGGAAAATTCGCGTGCCGCAAATTGCAGGTCATTCCGTTTATTCCGCTTGTACACCTTAGACAGGCCACACTGGTGGTAGAGCTTCACCGTCATCTTCAATCATATAAAACACACATAGGCTTCTTTGTTCGGGCTTGTGAAAAACTGCACAGCATTCCCTCGGGTTAAGACAAAAAAGAAAGACGCAGAGACTAAAGAGCATATCTATGGTGACGAGGCCGACACCTTATAGTCGCCACATAAAACACGGGATAACCTAGCAGAAATGCCTACAAAGGTTTGAAATAAAACACAAATGAATAACACTGTTGTTTTTGCAACATGTTCACAAATTATAAGCTAATGAACAGAAAATATAGCAGAATAATAATAAGTACACAAAAGTGAAGGAAACAATGTACCGTGCTTACAGCAGATCTGTTTACAAGACCAATGCCAAAGCACTCCACTAAAGTCAATAAATAGAGTAGGTTTTAAACGGTGCGATGGTTAATAAAATGAATACTCAAAACCACGGTGCTCAAAGCCAAGCAGGATATTGCGAGAATAATTTTAGGCATCAGTACGAAATGCGAAAAGTATCCAGATTTTCTTTTCAAATTGGTGAACAGTCTTGCTAGCCGTGACATCTTAAATTATGGGTGGATGCGCATTACATTTTGCATCTGTTCAATTTTCAACTCGCTGAGTACTGCAATTCGTTCACTTTCAGGATTTCGGAAAGTTCAGCAAGCGACGCTCGAAGCGGCTAGGGCACGAAGCTCGCACGCTTTCCGAGGGCCGCGCTGCTCGTACAGGAAGAGGGGAGCGGAAATGAAAGGTGGATGAAGTCGGAGGGAGCCAGTGCTCTTCCATCCCCAACTCTAATAAACCAGAGTGTGACGTTGATGCAGTGAAGGATTAAACCGCCCGACCATGATTCGCAATGGGCTGCCGCTGATAGGTTTATGCTTAGGAATACAGGTAATTAATAGCGACCATTCTTTATAGCATGTTGTTTGTGAACTTTTTGTAGCGCCAATGCTTGGTACTAGTGCGCGATAGGGCCAAGAGAGTTATTCTAATACGATTACCGTGTTGTGTGCCTTTCATACAAGAAGTGCCTAGCAGACCTTGGTGGTCCTCGCCGATTTGTATGTGTTTTCTCTTACTTTCAAGGGCACAAAGAGGGCAGGGCAAGGGACCTTGTTTGTGGTTTACAGAATTAGTTTCTTGCCTAATCAAGATAATTCTTTCGTGTCTCCTGCTTATAAATAAGTAATGTTTAATATTCACTAGAATCGGGAGCAAAACCTTTGTCCTCGTTGAATCGACCGCCTTTCTGCTGTTATCAGCCACTGCCTTGCACCGGTTCACTCAGGGACCCTACTCCAACGCTTTTGCTATAAACTTGAGTAGATGAGTTCGGGCCTACAAAAAAAAAATCATCAGTTATGTTTCGAATGAGTCATTTACCCTAGGAGCCGCACAGTGACGATAAACTAGCTCTGGAAAGCAGCTGCGATTTTTGATACCGGCGGACGAGCTTTGATACGCTGAAAGGCTCTACAGCTCAACAACCATTGTGCGGCTGCCCGTGTGACACCTGCGTTGGGTGTTATGGCTGCGTGGAGCACAGGGGCGTATTTTCACGGAATTGTTCTCCCACTGTCCGCTAAACGGCAGCTGCTGTGTCCAGTAATAAGAGGCACCCTTGTGCTCTGTCTGAACATATTTATCAGGCTACAACGTACTGCCGTCCACACGGATACGCTTTCGCATCGCACAGAAAGCCCTGTCAGCTCGGCCGTTCTGAATAGCTCGTTATATTCGAAACAGTGCACTCATTATGTGGGAGCTCTGTTTGTCGCGAGAGTTCATTGACTGCAACGGAACTGCTCCATCGCATCCGCCTTTGGCGCCGGTGAACTCGGTATCCGAGCTGCATTGTTTATACATTGTTTTTTAGAACCATAAATGATTTTTTTTTCTTTTCACAATGCGCCTGTCCATTAGCACTAAACCCTGATGAAAGTACTAGCAGCGCGGTTTACACCTGTGGATGACTGGTATTGTCCACAGAACACCTCCACCTTTCGCCGCGTTTAAAACGCTGCCTGCGTTCCTAATCGACGCCCGTCGGTGACAACGGCCTGCGTGTATCACGAAACTAATTTTATGTTGCAACACCTGTCTCCTTCGTCGGACAGCTGCTGCGTTCGTGCATTCGCCCTGCTTCCAACTCATGTGCCTCATAGTCCTGCCCTCCGGGAGCAAAACAGTGGGAGGATTCGTGGCGGGCTCACATGCCGAGCCTTTGTTAAAGCTGTTTACGTTGTCACCTAAACTCAAGTTAGAACTTCGTACCGATGTTTGTGTCAGTATGCCTTTTTTTTTTCCTCGCTTGAGCGAATTGCACGACGATCACGGCGGTTTCCGTGTGCACATGCAGCTCGCCGGAATATTTATAGTCCGCGCGCCGCGCTTTTGCGGTCGACGTATGCGTCCCTGCAGCGCATGCACAGCAGCGAGGGCACACTCCCGTTCGTCAGCAGCTGCGTGGGTTGTCTTGGCCAAAGAAAAAAAAAATATCAACACCCGCTGCAACTTTTGCAATGAGCCGTGCCCCGCATGCGCCATTTGACAGTTTTTACGTTGCAGTGGCAAGCGTGCGCGTTAATTACGAAACATGAAGCAATGGGCACTTATATGAGCATCCGTAGTTCTGCGAACTGTGTAGCGGTTTGCGCCTTTCTTAACCCAAAGCTAGCATCGAGCGTGCGGCGGCTGATGTAGCCTCAAGCAATCGTCGTTTCGACTGCCAATGTTCTTTGTAAATAATCCAATCTGTCGCGCATTATGGCTGCACAACGCTGTCCGTTAGCACTCTTACACGTTAGGGGTCAGTGTGCTGTGTGTTGCATGCAGGTGCTAGCGTTACTAGTGCTCAATACTTAACAGAACTTCCCATTATGCAAACACTGAATTCGCAATAAGTGCTGCTTGGACTGCTGCAAGCACGCTCACCACGATCCCGCTACTACTTGCTGCGCGCTCGCGCGCCATGAACGCCACAGTCCTGCGAGGACCATGACGACGCAGAGTGAGAGCTTTCGGGAAAGACTGACATCATCTGGTCCACCTGTCTGCAAGTGCACGGGGTTAAGCTACAGTGCAAGTGTGAACCAGTGAGGGGTCACCTCGTGCTAACAACGGCACTGACCCATTCAAGGCCCGTTCTATAGCGAGTGAACAGCTCGCTGAATCTTACCCCTGAGCAGCTGACGCTTGATGCAGCCTCCGCAACATGGCGCTGTTCCAGTAGGAGAAAGTGAAGCCTCTTGCTGGCATACGGATGCATGCACACAAAATAAGCACCGCCTCAAAGAGCCGCTCCGAGGCCAGCACAAATGGATGTAATCGCCACCTCTTTGTCCACGTTTGTCAAAAAAAAAAAACTGTGCTTTTGTTTGTAGGCGTTGATTTATTGATTCAAAATGGCTCGCTCGTGGAGTCATCTCGAGAAGTAGAGAATGCGTTGATAACTGCCGCGAAAGGAGAAGGCACGCCTTCCTCGCCGCAAATGAAAACAAACGAGGCTTGTTGCGGCACCTTCCGTGCAGCTGTATACTTACGCCAAGCAGCGCGGGGCGCACTCATGCTAACAATGCCCAGTGGGAGTACACCTCGTTGTTTTAATCACTTTCAGGGAACAACGGCCAGGCGAGGAGTGAAAGAGCCGCTGAATGCAGCTCTGCAGAGAAAACAAAAAACGCAAATAGACTGTATATGCGAGCCCATATACTCCAGTTCCCATTTTCCAGCTTAGAGAACAAGTCGCTTAACGCACACTGTTCTCTGCTACAACTTCGCTACATTAGTATACGGCTAGTTTTTTCAAGTAGTCTGTAAGCACACGCACACACAACAATTAGCTGTGGTTTAACTACTGCTGAACCTGGTTGGAGAGTGAAAGCTGTGGTGTATCCGGCAACTAGAAGTGGCTTGGCGTCTATAACGTTGAGTGCGTTCCGGACAGCTTCGCTACTCGCTTAATTGGAACATCTTTAATTTACACGTTCATAATTAAATTATTCATGAATGCCTCAGCACATAACTCGAAGATACGCTTCTAAGACATCTGTGCATTCACTAGAGGCGCCTTCATACACTTGTTTGCACGTGGCTTCATAGGGAAAACATTTTTGTGCATTCTGTTATCTGCCGTCTGCGCAGTGTACCTGAAACCGTTTAACACTGTTTTATTAACTGCAAGGATGCTATTTTGTTTTGCGATGTGTTGCAGAGGACGCTAATGAAAGACTGTTTTAAATTCCTACATTGTTCGTTACCTTGCGGCTACTCAACCTCATTACGAACCATACGACATGTTTTTCCTCATTGGACTTCATATTCATAGTCTGTGGAAAACGCGCATGTTGGACCGCAACGCTGAACCTCTTGTTTCAGCCAGAAGCAATTTCAGTTGAATGATGATTAAACTCAAGGACATTTATGAAGAAAAGGGACTTTATACCGTACTGGTTTCCGCTGTTGATGCGGTGTCTATCTTTGCCGCCCTTTTAGCGGTGTTGTTTTCTGTCTAGCTGGTGCAAGTGCCGCCACTAGCGGCGAGCTTTGTGAATAATCTGCATATATCCCCTTTCTGTACAAACATAACCCCGTGTTGTAAATACCATGTCCAGAAAGAGACAAAGCAAGGTGGCGAAATAGAAGCGTCTACGTCTCGCATGCAGGAAGTCCTGGTTCGATTCCCACCCGCAGCACTGTTTTCTTCTGTTTTTTTTTATTGAGGCGCTTCAAGGCCATTTTTATTTATTTATTTATTTATTTATTTTATTTGCGAATACTGTAGTCCTCACTTGAGGGCCATAACAGGAGAGGTTTTTTTTTTTTAATTTCCGAGGAATGAAAATCTCAGGCACCGAGAAGACACAAAAAACATAATCAAAACACGAATACAGAGCCAGCAGTGACAGAAAAAGAGAAAAAAAAGCACCAACAAAGTACACTCGAATCACTTAACAAAGATGAGGGAAATCATAACAGCAGCATGATCAGTTGTCAATTCCCCCATTGCCTGTAATATAATTCCAAAAGGCCCTCAAACTCTTTGACATTTTGAGCTGTGACAATGCATTCCGCAAGACCATTCCACATATTAATACATGAGGGGAAAAAGAGTTTTGAAAAGCACATAGGTGGGCTCTGTACGGGCGTATTGTGGCACTATGGTTTAAACGCGCACTGTATTTTAGAGGGGCGTGAACATATATATTTCTTTGTTTATTTTTGGTTGATTCCTGGTGATTTGGAAAGTTTCAACTGTTGTTTTTCTCGTCGTGTTCCGAGCAGTTCCAGGTCGCAACATTTAAGCATGTCTGTTACAGAATCGGTCTTCCGATAACGCGAACATACAAAACGCACTGCGGTTCTCTGAATTTTTTCGAGCTTATCTCGCAAGTACACTTGGTGGGGGCTCCAAACGGAAGAGGCATACTCCAAAACCGGGCGGATAAATGTCTTGTATGCAATTAACTTCAAACTTTTTGCGGTAATTTTTTTCTCAAATACCAAAGTTTGCGATAGGCTTTAGAGCAGACCTCCTCTACATGGATGCGCCAGCATAGATCGTCATGAGTAATTACTCTTAAATACTTAAAGCTACGTACATTGGACAAGGAGTTTTCACCAACTTTGTAATCAAAGGAAAGCTTGGTTTTCTTTCTTGTGATATGAGCAAACGTCGACTTGGAGTATTTAATTTCCATTCCCCATTTTACGCACCAGTCATATAAACATTGCAGGCATCGGTTGATTTTAATTTGATCAGTTGAATCGGTCACTCTAGAGTAAATTAGGCAATCGTCAGCAAAAAGTTTATTTTTTACAGGTGATTCAAGAACACTCGGAATGTCATTTATATAAACCAAAAACAATAACGGCCCCAATACTGACCCTTGTGGAACCCCAGGCAAAACTTCTAGTGAACTAGACATGTGGTTTCCAATGCGGACGGACTGTACACGGTCAGTCAGGTAAGCGGCAATCCAGTTTACAATGTCTGAATCAATACCTGCATTCCGAAGTTTAAACAGCAGTTTACCATGCGGAACCTTATCAAATGCCTTGGCAAAATCTATGCAGATGACGTCAGTTTGTTCGCGGGCATCTAAAACTGCACAGAAATCATGAACCATTTCAATGAGTTGTGAAACACTGGATAAACCACTTCGGAGTCCATGTTGTGACGAACAGAAGTTATTCGCCTCAAAAAAGAGAATGATGTGCTTTGCTATGGCGTGTTCTATAACCTTGCAAGTCACCGAAGTGAGCGATATTGGACGATAGTTGATAACTTGACTTCGACTGTCAGATTTAAAAAAAGGAATCACAACAGCGCTGCGCCAGTCTTGAAGTAGTGAACAGGTTGCCAAGGACGTTCGAAAGATTATTGTAAGGTAAAATGATACCCATTCAGCATATCGCCGCAAGAATTCACGATCCCGTCTGGTCCGATTGTTTTTTTTTTTGTATCAAGCGCAAGAAGTTGCTGGAATATGCCCGGTTGGTTGATGTCTCGAGGGCACATTGCGCAAGTGCCAAAATCATCGGACTGATCGTTTCCATGATCTGTTGTTTTTTTTTTCGTAAATACTGACTAGAAGAACACATTGAAACAGTCTGCTATCTGCGTCTTTTCTGTGATCATTTCAGATCCACTTTTTATCTGGTCTATTTCTTCTTTTTTATCGCTGAAGTACCTCCAGAATTTTTGCGGCGAAGACTTGAAGAATCCCGGGAGTGTTTCTCTAAAATACATTTTCTTGGATTCCCTTAAAGGGCCACTGACCAGGGTCCGGACATTTTTGAAAAACAAGCCCACTGCATAGATGAGGCATCGAAGATAACCTCTGCAAAATACTAGAGCCATGCGCGCCCCGAAAAGCTGCGAAAATTCAAATCAAAGCCCGTTCGTTCTTTCCTTCCTTCAAAAACGGGCCCGGCCCACTACTCTGCACCCCGCTGACGTCAGGGGGGGCTACTTTCGCTAAAGGCACTCCATTGGTGCATCGTTCTGACTGACGGGAGAAGGTTGGGCGTAGCCTTGGCGTCGCGTCGTCTGCACAACGCTTTCCGCAGCGCCTTCTGTTCTGGCTCATGCCTACAAACCCGCATGAAGGAACAAAAAAAAAAAACTGCGGAGGGAGCGTGCGGCGACAGCCTTGAACCCTAGCCATAAAAAGTAAAAAAACAGTAAAACTGAGGGAGTTGGCTCGCCCCCCCCCCCCCCCCCCCCCGCCGTGATCCCGTCACGAGACGCTCTGCGTGCGCGCTCCCTTCTCAGTTTCTTTTCTTCTATGCGAGCCCCCCAAAACAAGGTTTTAATTAGTAGTGCAGCAGAGCCTTTCCCTCGCTCGCCCACTTTACCGCTCCGCACACATACCGCTTATCTTTCGTGCATCTTGCGTACGCCTTGACTCCAATGAATGACATATGCTTTGGAGCGGAGAAAAGACACAAACACACAGAACACAAACACGCATGGAGAAAAGCAAACGGGCGGTTGCCGGGTCCGCGCTTCGCCGTGTGTTTCGAACACAACCGACTTCCGCCCCTCCGCTCGTGAAACGGTGGGGAGGCCTAAAAGAAAATGAAAAGGTGGCTCGTTAACTGGGAATGACAAACAGATGTATGAAAGGATGCGCTCGCTAACAAGTCTAGGTGGTCGAGCCGATCGCGCCTCTCGATCGTTCAGTGTGCGGAGAAAATGCAAAAACCAAGAAAAGAATTCTATTGAAGGCGGGGCCATGACGTCACCCTGTGACGCACTCCACAGACACCACGCCTCCGGCTTACACCGGAGAAGGAAGGGGTGATTTTGCCTTGCCGAGCCTACTCGACGAGGAGCGGGAGAGAAAAATTTCGAGGAGGGAGTGGAAGGAGAGGAGGCTCGCTGAAAGAGAGGTAGAGAGTGTCTGCTGAGCTGGGGTGGTCCGTGGCCCTTTAAAGCTTTTCTCAGTTGAGCACGCAGATTGGACACTTCGGTTGAGTTTTTTTTTTTTTGCGTAACCGTTTTATTCTGCGTTTCCTATGGATAATTTCCCGAGTTACCCAAGGGCTATGTTGCCTCGTCTTTTTCATGCGGGTAGGAATGAAGGCATCTACGCAATGTTTGATGATGCCCTTAAAACGTTGCCACAGTTCCTCAACAGTCTCATTAGATGACGCAAGCTCCAATTCACTAAATGATAGGCTTAAAACTTCTACTATTGTTGTATCGCCCGACCGAGCGTAGTCTTTTACCTGTTTAGGAAAAGATGGTCGCCGGCAAGCGTGTGTGCCGATTGGTATATCGACGGATATTATTTTGTGGTCTGACATTCCCGGCTCGACTGACACCGTGCTAGCAGCTATTTTGTGAGATAGGTACACGAGGTCTAGCAATGATTGGGAATACGACGTTTCTCGTGTATTCTCTTCAACAATTTGCCTCAAATTATGAGAAAACATAATTTCCAGGAGTTTTGTAGCACTCAAGACTTCAGTGTGGCCGGGCGAGAGAGTTTTTCAATTTATGTGGGTTAGATTAAAATCTCCAGTCATTATTAGCCGCGTGTTATTGTTCAAATGAGCACACAAAAAGGCGTTTAATTCATCTAAGAACTCAGGCGTGGTAGCAGGAGCCCTGTAAATGCCTCCTATTATGAACACAACGCCAGCTAATGATATTTTGCACCATACTGCTTCTCAAAAGCCACAGCCTATTCTTGCAGCTTCAACTGATGATTTCACAACTATGTATACGGCTACGCCTCCACCTCTGGAGTCTCTATGCTGTCTGAACATTTTATACCTGGGAGGAATAATACAGTCATTGGGAATTGAACTATTTAACCATGTCTCTGTAATGATAACTACGTGCGGACTGTGAGAGAGTAATAAAGATTCGAGCTCTGTGATTTTATTTGCAATACTTCGAGCATTCAACAAAACAAAGCGTAGCTATATATGTCTGCTGCGCAGAACTCAAAGCGCCTTCCGACGCATTAGCTGCAGAGAAGCCCTGCTGCGCAGTTTTGTCTCGGCTTTGCGGTATCTCTCGGCGCTCCCCTCGATTTTCGTCCCAAATGTAAAGTTTGTCCTTTATTTTCTGTTTTTTATAGATCAGGGAAACATACCACTGGCTCTTTCCGCAGCAGCACCTTAACATGACATTCAAGGTTTGCGCACGAGAATTGGAGGTTTCGTTCCATTATCGTTGCGAGGAAAACTGTCGCAAGCCTTTAGCTGTTCAGAGGCTTGACATCCGTTGGATAAGCGAGTCCTGGCAACGATTAAGCAGAAGTATGAAACACGCAAGACAAAAATAAAAGCACGAGGCTACAAGCTCATTTGTGCAGCTGAGAAGTTTTGCGCCGAAAGGACCAAGCCCCGCTGAAATTCAAGATGTGCTTGATGAAAATCACGTTCACGAAGAATAAATGAAAATGACGTGATGCTGCACTCCCCGCTGGCGCGCCAAAGAGCTCCTTTTTGTGCTTACATGTGCGCCTGAATTAGCTGTTTTTCTTTTCCGGATTGGAGCGCTCAACCTTGAGGTTTCCTGTAGCGGCCGGAACCTTGGTTCGGTCCATCCTGGGGTGTAGCACGAACGCCGTTCCCCGAAGAAAAACAGCACGCCGCTCTTTCCGCGTAAAATCGTGAACGTCGCTTCGAGTTCTTCGACTAGATGCTAAAGTGGTTTAGTGTTAAAAAAAAAAAAGTGTCTCCCTGAAAGCAAGGCACGGCGAAACTGTCAGCGCGCCCCTGTAAGGCTGCTCGCCTCTCAGACAACCACTTCAACTGTCCACGTTGAAAGGAGGCCGTGACAACAGCCCATTGTTCGCGCTAAAGCACGCGATGCTCCGATCGCTCACTAAAGAAGCCACTGGGCGAAGGTTAGCCCTTACGCCCCTTCCTACCGCAGAAAGGCAGGCGGTGCGATTTCTGTTCTTTTTTCTGTGGTTGCTTCTCAGTGCATACCAAGTTTAGGCCTAGTCTTGCTTCGCTGTCCAGTTTTTTGTTCAGGGTCCATTCTCTTTCACTTTCTTTTTTACTGCTACCAAATATAGTGGTATCGGAAACATTTTTTGCTGTGATGAACGCCGTCTTTCTGAAATAGAGCAAAAGGTCCCGTATCCGCACGCTCTGTGCAGTGAATCAGTGGATAAATGTACGTTGATCCAAAATACTGCAAAATTTCCCTGGTGGAGCCTCTAGTCCGGCGCCCATTGACGGTGGCCCGCGCGCCCACCCAGTCTTCCATTGATCGCTGGCCTGTCCGCCGCTCCTCCCAATATGTATGGGTGGAATTGTGGTCCTTATATGGCTTCTAGTGCTATAGATACGCTCGTGGTTCGTAAGCCTTTCATGCTTATAAGAGATTCGTGAAGGGCCCCGCAATGGCCATTCAAAGGCAAATTTTGTGTACACAGACACTAAAGAATAGCACTGCGAGCTTGACAATTGCTCTTTTTGCAGATATTGTGCAATCTATAATCTTTCCGCTCAAGTACCTGTGCATTCATTGTCGTACGCATTTCTCAGTTTCACGTTCGATTTACCGCTGCCGTCACTAGAATTTAGTCGCTAAACTGTTCTGTGAAATTATCAGGGACCAAATGCAAAAAAGTGTTGGCACTTGTCTTCGCGCGCGAGTTTGTTCCATCATTAACTGATTTCATTGTATGCCTACCGTAAGTCATTGTGACTTGTTAAGCCGGAGACCAGCTGTGATTATCGTCTTAACCAGGGCCCCGCTAACTGCTGTGATTCATAATCTTGACCTCACATACGCGTATGTACAGCCAGCGAAATCTTTAGCTGGCGTGCGTGATGGCCATGTTTCCCGTGCTCCTGCAGCTTATGACAGAACAGACTTGCGAAAATATCAAATCTAAGTACAGGCTCTATAAGCCCGCGCCTAATATTGAGCTTTCCGCAAATTTGCTTTGCAGTAAAGCGCAGGAGCGCAGAAAAAGTGGTCGTCGCGCACGCTAGCTGAAGATTTGGGCGGCTGTACAAACAGCTTTGTCACCGCAGCCCCCGTTTTGTATGAGGACCTGCTCATCTAGGTTTTGTTTCTTCGTATTCATGTGGCTTTACTGGCACCTAGAGTTTGCAGTTATATATTGCCTTTGCGTGGTTAATAAATGCTTGTAATATTTTCTAGTTGTAAAAAAAAAAACGCTGCAAAAAGTAGAACCAAGCGGCTTCACTCTGACAGAAATGTATAGGAATGAGAGCCAGCAAAATACTGGAATAATGTTTTCTCAAGTTTTTCCACTAAACAGGATACATTAGTGCTGCGAGTGTCGCCTGGTCACGATTTTTTCGAGATTTTGAAGGGGTGCAGTTCTTACATGCAACCGACCTTCTTCCACGCAGTTTTTCCGACTGCAGTGGAACCCTGATTAGGCGTACCCCGTTTGGGGGAAGACCTGCATTTTAAGACGATTTAGCATGGGCCTGGGGCATCCTTTGTGGGAATAAGGCGTCGGAATTTCTGGATGATACGACGACTGCCGAGAGCCGTTCTTAATAAGCGAGGCTGGTAAGTCATCTATCTGGAAGACGTAACGTCGCCACAAATTTTTCTGAGTAAGAATTAAAGGGAATACATACGCGTACAGCGATCGGATTTGGCACTCGACCGCAATGACGGTACAGCTGGCGGTGCGAAACGACGGCACTTCATGCGTGAGACCCGTGGCTGTCGGTGCGAGACGGCTGTCCCCTCGCATAATTTTCTGCTCGCTTACCTGCAGAAGGCGTTGGGAGAATAAATGGCACCTTCAGGTTATTGCGAGGTTTAGTTCTTGTTGTTCTTGTAGCTCCCTGCGAAACAAGCTGCGCGAGGAAAATTATAGATAGCTGAAACGCAATTGCTGTTTGACGATTTGTTTTAATTTCAGGCTGCTGGTTGAGGGAGCAGTCTTTACACGAGGGCAGCCCTTACTCAAGTGTGCACGGTAATTCGCAGAAATGGTATCCGGTGTAAAAGGTCGACGCAACTCAACCTTACGGCCGGATGCACCCGTATTGAGAGAATGAGAGACCCCTCAAAGGCAAAATCGGATTCTCGCATTGAATCCCCTATTATTGCAGTTATCATGAAGAAAATATTCAAGGCTGCTGCGTTCCCTGACTAAACGTTGCTAATGTAGTTCGCAGTTTTGAGAAAGGCGACCGTCTATCTTCCTTCCTTAAGCAAAGTTATCGAAAATATTTCTATTAAGCGTCTGATGAACTAGCTGAGAAAATTTAACGCAGTTTCACCTGACCATTTCGGCTTCAGGCTGGGTTATTCAATTGAACTTACGCTCTTAACTTTCATGCAAAAAATTCAAAAAGCCATTGATCAAGGTTCTTTTTTTTGGAGCCATATTTATTTATGTTACTAAAGCTTTGGACACTATAAACCTCACCGTTCTTCCGGCTAAAAGCTACTTTAGGTGGAGGAGGGATGGGGAGGGGGGGGGGGGGGGGATGGAAAGGCGGCTTTTTATTTCCTGATGTATTTACATTAAATTTTTTAGCACATTATGAATATGTTTATGACTATTCTCACAAAGTTTTCCTGTTATACCTCCAGACACAACAACTGTGTTCTAATTTATATTTTCCCTCTGAATTTTACGAAAAGGCTGCACAATAAAGAAAATATGGTGGAAGTTTTTTTCTACATTTATTGCGTTCTTAATGGCGTGTTAGTGGTCAAGACATCCTCAGAATTTTTTTTTTGTTCGCAAAGCGCGAATTTTGGTTTTGATTTTTTGTGAAGTAGTTTCCGTTGACATATATAGAGTTAGAAGAAATATTCATAGCAGAAATGTCAATTAAAAATTTCATAAACGATGTACATCTTGACTAACAATAGGGTCATACGTGTGCAACAAAACAAAGCAGGGGAAAAATTGATAAAAGAGTCGTGAAGAAATCTCCGTAAGGTGAGTGTCTAGGCCGAAAACCGCAACGGAGAAAAATGCCCATTCTTCGAGAGTTTCGCTGAAATGAAGCGCTGTTACGAGTTATGAAATTATTTTTTTATAGTTCTTCCCGGGTGATTTCCTCTGCGAAACTTGGGGGCCGCATAAAAACGGAGTCATAGAAGCGCACACAACAATTTTCAAAAAATGAATAATTTGGCCATTTTTTTTCGGCACTTTAAAGCCGCGTTCCCCTCAAATAACCTGCCCCAAGTAGTAGAATTAAACGCTAGACGTCCATTCACTAAAATCTTAAAGAAGCATTTCTTCAAGGATCTCTTTAAGTCCTTTCTCTTCTTCTGTTGTTCTTAATGACTCACTTTTTAGCACTCAGTGACTTTCATATATGCGCATGGCACTACAATATTTACATCATATCAGTCTATTCACATACTTCAGGGCCAGCTTAATACTGATATAATGAATATTGAAGCACGGTTCACAACCTAGAATTTGTTGAAAACAGCATACGTAATATTTCACTCACCCCAAAGCAGTATTAATACGCCTTCACCAGTGAAAATCGATAACTTAATACCATTTTCTGATAACCTTAATTTCCTCGGCGTAGTTTTAGATAAACATCTCAAGTTGCACCTTATGTCAATTCTTTTTCCAAAAGGTATAATTTCGCCTTCATGTTATAATCAAAACTCGCCCATATATTCATCATTACATCTTACGTTCACTCTCCTACATCCGCAGCTCCCTTTATTACTCCATTTCATCCTGGAGCAATACATACTCCACTCATCCGTGTCCTTTGCAACATCTCCAAAACCATGCGCTTCTAGTAATGACGTATAGCTCATTTCGCTGCCATTCTACGCCACTTTACTCAAATCTAAATATTCTGCCTCTTAGCCAATTACATAAATTAAAATTACCCGTTATGTTTATATGTTTATAATTAACAACAGAGAACTAAAGCGTTCTAGTAAATTAAAACATTTAGGTATCACGATTAGCCATGACTTTAACTGGAGTGATCATGTGCAAAACATTTGTCGAGCAGCTCAACGAAAACTTGGATTCCTAAGGCGGAAGCTAAAAGATGCACCATCGGATGTCAAACTACAAGCATATAAATCAATAGTAAGACCAACTCAGGAATACGCAAGCATAGTTTGGGATCCGAATCAGAAATATCTTGTAAAAAAGGTTGAACGTGTTCAAAGATTGGCAGCAAGGTTTATATTTTCGTCTTACCGAAGAACGCAGTCCGTATCAGAGCTTCTATTATGAGCACAGTTACCAACATTGGCTATTCGCAGAAAAATTGCTAGGCTAAAGTTATTTTATCAGCTTTATCACAATATGTTCAATCTGGATTTTACCTTGTACTTGCGACCACCCGGAAGACTGTCATCGCGTACTAACCATCCCTTTGCAGTTATGTCATACATGCCGAGAGTTGATGTGTATAAGTGTTCGTTTCTGCCTAAAACAATTATAGAATGTAATAACCTTGACCGACACGTATTCAACAAAACTTGTTCACTTGAAACTTTTGTAAAAGAGCTGGAACTGTGTTGTACTAACTGACTATACCATTCCCACCCTGTAACAGCCCGCAAGGGCTAACAGTATTTGGAAATAAATAAATAAAATGGTTATTCATACTGACATAGAACTTGAAGTCTTTAAGGGCCCTCATTTTAACAATACAAATAAGATTAGGTTTTCTGAGCCTCTTAATGTTCTCCCAAACGTACGAACTAATTATTTAAAGTCATCCGCAGTGTTCACTGGTGTAACGCTGCGGAATCCCTTACTGCGCGTAATAAAATCATCGTGCAACGGTTCCAGTTTTCTTAATCGTGTTAAAAGCTATTGAGCTTTTCAAATCATCGATTAACTTTTATACACCATGCGGTTATTAACTTTCTATTTTCATACTCCACTCTTATCGCGCCTCGCTATCCTTTGTACATATACCATTTTATGCTTGTTTACTAACGATGTCGTTGTTATCATCGAGAACTTCGTGAGTCACTGCCTCAGTATTTGTTGAAATTACGTTATTTTACATTAGGCGGTCCCCCTGATGGTTTTTAAACTATGAAACCTCCCATAATATTAACTTTCTGTGCACATTTTTGTTGCCCCCGCCGCGGTGGCTCAGTGGTTACGGCGCTCGGCTGCTGACCCGAAAGACGCGGGTTCCATCCCGGCAGCGGCGGCTGAATTTCGATGAAGGCGAAATTCTAGAGGCCCGTGTACTGTGCGATGTCAGTGCACGTTAAAGAGCCCCAGGTGGTCGAAATTTCCGTAGCCCTTCACTACGGCGTCCCTCATAGCCTGAGTTGCTTCGGGACGTTATACCCCAATAAACCAAACCAAACATTTTTGTTGTATCCTTAATGTTCAGTAAACTTGAATTGACAACTTTGCGTAAGTGCGTAGATTTCGTCAGGCCGCTTGACACGGTTCGCTATCCTTTTTTGTCCTCAAAGGCGTGCACCCGTTGCTATACCAAGATTTAAGAGCGCGCCTCAAGCAGGATAACAGTGAACTTTTCAACGGCGGGTCTGAAAACAGCGACCATAGCTCTATACTAATCAACGAAGCCTGTAACATGCATCCGCGGGGACAAAAATTGCCACACCGTTAAATTTTAGACATACAGCCTTGACCTTGCCCTTGAATACACAAATATTGCGCGATTGCGATTCGAATCTGCGGCGGCGCAAACAGATCAGCTTAGCTGGCCACTGCACGAGAGCACTATGCTATCGCTGCAACTGATAACGCCCCTTGATAAACTACAACACACTCTCGCGCTGTGCACTGCACATCGTTTTCTTGATCAGCTTCCATCTGAGGTACGAACAGATCAAATAAGCTTAACCTCGATCAGAGCTTAACCTGAGTTTAATATCTTCGCCAGACGTGCCGACGACCCAGCAAAGCAAAGCCATGAGCCAATCAGGCTAAACACATGCTTTCGCATGTCTACTCGGTTCACGTTAAAACCCTACCATTTTTTTGCAAGTGCTTCGTTCCAGTGATGTTCTTCCATTCTTTCACCTCATTTTCTTGCTTTCTACATTGGGTGAACTTCACGAAGCCCGTGAATGGCAAGCCCAGAATTCACTCTGTTAGAAAAGTCGCGCGGATTCTCAAATAGCAGCACATAGGCAACACTCTCATTGAGACGTCATAGGAAGCGGACGATTCCAGCGCTGGTTACAGTTACCGAAGTTACCGCGAAAACAGCTGTATTTTGCCAAAGTGGCTGGGGTCGCGGGCTCCCAGCGTGGAACAGGGAGACTGTTCGCCAGTGCTTTTTCTCCTCGCATGTTTAACCGCGCTATTCCCGCTTTCCGAGCTAGAATACGTTCCGGAAAGTGCGGCTGCCTAAACGGATTTTCTGCTGCGCTGCAACGCTGCCCGAGAAACGCAATAAAACCACCGAATTATCTAGCCTGGAAACACTCCCGAATGTAGGTGCTATAAGTCGAAATAAATGACAGCAAATAATTTGTTTGCCTTGGTGCGCGGTCGCGAGATGCTCGATGGTAAAATACAAAATCAGGAGAACGGCTTTTCAGCCTTGGATGTACTAGAAGCCTACAGAGAACTGTTTGTGCGAGGGGATTGCGGCTTGGGATTAACAGAGCGAAAAGCACTCCAAGAAACGCCGTAGATTCTTCAAATAGCCGAACGTGAGAAGGACGTAACGCAGAAAAGAGAGGCACCTTGCCGAGGAAGGTTTTGCAGTGAGCCCATTTAGGAATTTTCAAGACGTAAACCGCAAACGTTAATGTACAAGAGGCTCGAGAACGAAATAACGGTAACCCGACAGACAAGCCAGAACTAGAGAGAAAAGTATTTAAAATGCCAGAGACAGGTCGATTCAGGAATCTAGCCCATAAAGCCAGGAGGCCAGGGAGTAACGCCGAGAATTCTGTAGGAACCCTTTCTTCTGTAAAACGCAGTTTTTAGGAATCTGCCGCACTCAGCGGTTAAAGTCACGGAATAAAAAGTCGAGAGTAAGAAACTAAAAAAAATTCCTTCTGGTATGTCCTCTCTTGCAAGAAACTGCGCGTTTTCGTCGTTTGTTTTTCTGTTATGGCAGCAGTGTTCGAGTGACGTAAAAGGTCACTGGCTTTAAGAATGCACGGAAACACAATACAGCTACGCTGGTTAAAGAGTGCACAATGAGAAGTCTGACAGTCCTTGGTTAGCCGGCTCGGCTAACTCCTACATCTTGAATGGCTTCAGGCATTCACATGGCTTAAGAAGCGTAAAAATACACTAGATCAAATACTCCCTGCTCAGTTAGCCTTACAATCGTGAGTGTTTTGTGGTGTAAGTTGCATTATAAACAGAAAAAGAAAGCGCGGCTCTGCGTAAGACAAGGGGGGTACTGCGCACAAAAAGACAAGGACAAGAAGATAACACAACAAGCGCATCTTCTTGTCCTTGTCTTTTTGTGCGCACTACCCCCCTTGTATTCACCATGATTGACCGACTAGCCCAACAACGTACGCTTTTAATCTGCGTAAGAACTTCCTTGATGCAAGTCGATACAGTGACCAGGGCACTAAAAACAAAAGCGTCTTACCACGTTTTTTGCGGACTGGAGCCCTCCGCCTTCAAGATTGGTTTTCTACCTCAGCGAAGCGTCCCAAAAAAGCTCCGCGTTTTTTGTTGTTTTTTTTACCTCTGTCGTTTACTTTTCAGGCAGTGGCATGAAAGCGTCCTTCCGTTCGCGCCTGTCTGCCAGCGTTTAATGTCGCAGAATATGCCGACCATGCTTGGATGTGGCGGGTACGCTTTGTTGCAGTTTTAAAACGTACTCAGAGTATGCTGGAAGGTTTTAAATTCACTTCCGGTATAACAGAGGTCACGTGCGTTGGTGACCTGACCGTGATCTCGCAGACAGCCACTTGACAGCGGTGCAAGGTTTCTTTTCACTACCTTACATGTGCAGTGCACTGCACATGTAAGAGATGGGTTCAACAGCATCAGGGGGAGATAGAGAACTGCAGCCTTCTGTGGTAATCCGATTTTTTTAAACGCTTATTCTTAGCATTATCTGCGCACCTAAGCAATCGCTGGTGTTTTTATGTTAGCAAGAACCAGCAAGTCGCGTTGTAACATTTTTTTTTTTTTTTCATCGGGGAGGGGGTAGGGAGGTTTTAATTCCGAACAGGTACTCGCCCTGACGGTCGTAAATGGTACAGAAGACGTCGATTGCTTGCTGTCTGTCTATGTAAAGTTCTGACGTAAATTCATGCTACCAGAGTAGGAGAGAGTTTTGTGACTATTGAAGGGGGTCTAGAGCGAATACACTACGATGTGCATGTAGTGCGTGACAATTTCTGTACACGTGCAATCAAATACAGGTGTACCAAGCGGGTTAATTAATATGTTCGTGTATGCTCGTGTGGGTATATTCACGTGCGTGAAGTACAGCCGGCCAACTCTTTAGCTGGCGCTCGTGACGGCTGCTTTTTATGCACTCGTTCGCTTTGAGACGAAGGAAACTTGCGGAAAGCTCAATATTAAGCACGGGCTTAGTGAGCCTGTGCTTATATTTGATATTTTGGCAAGTTTGCTCTTTCATAAGCTGCAGAAGCACAGAAAACGTGACCGTCACGCAAGGCAGCTTAAGATTTGGCCTGTTGTACGTATCTGATCAAAGCCGCAGGCGCTTTCTGTAGACGTTCTAAGAATTCCTTTTCATCGTGGCAGCCATTCATGATGATACTGTTTTGCTAAGTAATTTGGGAGATGAATTCCAGAGAATAGCTGCGGACATGAACAAGGCAAGGCATCCCAGCAGACTTAAAAAATTGTTTTTAAAAAGCGATAGCAATGCTTGACATTCTGCCGGCGAGAAGATAGAAAGTCGGGTATTGCAAGCAGCGAGGAACTACATCGATCCATGCCAGGTAATCAAACCAGACTCAAACCATGCAAAGGAAATTAGGAGGGCAAGGGCGTGTTCAGTGCATTTGGCAGACACTCCTAAGTTATGAGGAGAAGCTTACGGGCATCCCTCAAAGAAAGGCGACGTATTTAAAATGGTGTATTGTGCCACGATGACGTAATGTGCAATCATTAAATATAGTGTGGCATAAAAACGATGCATTGCAGCAGCTTTAACCAATTTTCTGCTGCTGAGCCCAAGGTAGTGGGATCGAATCCCAGCTGCTGCGGCCGGGTTCCGATGGACGCGAAATGCAAGAACACCCGTGGGCTAAGCAATTTCAGTGCGCGTTGCGGCCCAGCCGGTGCAGCACTCCCGATATGCAAACAGGAAAGCAATGCGTGTGCTCGGACCGTAATGCCATTAAACATCGTTCTTATTGTGTCCGTGGTTTGATTTCCAGATTAAAGCAGGTGTTGGGTGGCGCCAAGCCGTTTTAACACGGAAGCGTCTCTCATAGCTCAAGTGCAGCTCTTGGATGTTAAACCCATCATACCATACCATACCATACCATACCATACCATACCATACCATACCATACCATACCATACCATACCATACCATACCATACCATACCATACCATACCATACCATACCATACCGTACCATACCATACCATACCGTACCATGTCGTTTTCTCTTTCACTGCTCTAAGTGCACCACTGTAAAAGGCCTGTGGCTGGATGCTAGTGGTCATATAAATGAATAAATAACAAAATAAATAAATAAGCAAGGTGCCACACAGTACCGTACATAACTAGTTCTCACCTGTGGTGTCGAAGCTTGTAGGCTAATGGAGCACTACAGAAGACAATTGAAAGCACCGGGAGCTGTGCAAAGCAAAATGTGTGTGTAACATCAGGCAAGAAGAATGAAGGAACGCATATTATAGAATAGGCAGGAATCGACGAAATCCCAGTCTATAATCGTGAGGAGAAAACGGGCTCGAGCAGGACTTGTAACGCCGAGAACAAATAACTGGTGATCTCTTGGAGCGAAACCGTGGATACCAAAGTATGGGAGACTTTTTCCGGCGCGACAGAGCGTCTGGTGAAGGGGCGAGGTGAGACAGTCTGCATGGCTCTGGTGGCCGTACCTGCCGCAAGGCACGGTTAGTTTGGGGTCAGTAGATGAGGTATTCGTCCTGCGTTGGATCTGACCCATGTGATGATGGCAATGATGATGACGATCAAGAACGCATATTCCTGTGCATGAACCTTCACAGTGCGTTTTCGTGTGACACACAACAGCGCACATTCCGCAGCTGACTTGCAGCTGATGTGAGCTCTGTATCGACTCTATAGACGCGGGATATGAAACCAGCTTGAATGATATATAAAAAAAAGCACGTGCAATTCTCACCGATTGCTTTTTAAGAGAGCAATGCCTTCCACTCTTTCCCTGAGGGCACAGCCCACATCCTTTGCGAAGTACTTTTCCGACTGCAACCGGCGCTCCATCCTGCTGGCGGAAGGGCAAAGCATTTTACAACGAAAGTCATCGCACTGCTGAGGCCGTTGAAACTAAAAATTGCGGATTTTTACGTCCCAAAGATGCAGCGCGTGGGCTTTGTAGCGCAACACAGCAGAGGGCTCTAGATAAATTCCGAGTCCGTGGGGTCGCTCATGGGTCCCTAGTGCATGGGTATTATATTTCTATCCCGCCTTTAATGATTTCAACCTGGAAGACTAAGTCGTAAATGACCGGAAAGTAGTCCTCGACGCCGATCGTCGTGTACTTCGAGCGGATCGGTGGAGAAACGGAAACGAGGCAAGAGGATTGCTCTGCAACAACAAAAGTTTGAGCAAAACCTACCCGGAATTGACAGCTTGCATAGGCTACTAGCCACGGCAAATTCGAATAGTTATGTCTGTGATGTGAAGGAAAAAACAAGAGGATGTCCATCCCTGGTGGGAAGTCTTCCGGACCTGTAGCTTAGTTTCCAGCCGTGTAGCGGGGAGCTTAGGGTCCTCTCACCTCGTATCCACCTTTAAATGCCTTTTGGTTTTTGCGCATGTCGTAAGAACTCAACTACAGCACACAAAAACAATGTGGTCTGGTGACTTTTGACCAAAGCTGTACGCAGAAGGCACAGAGGCAGAAACTGCGTGGTGAAACCACTGAAAAATAATTAAGTGTTATTTCCCCAACTGTACAACGAGATACTACGGCGGCGACAGTCGTTGTTTTAGACATTCCAAAAACGAAATAAAAATCACATTGACCCGCCCAAGCTGTCGCGGTGGCTCAGTGGTTATGGTGCTCGCCTGCTGACCCGAAACATGCGGGTTCGATTCCGGCCTCATGGGTCGCCTTTAGGTGGCTGCGCGATGCTAGAGGCCAGTGTGCTGTACGATATAAGTGCACGTTGAAGAACCCCAGGTGGTCGAAATTATCCGGAGCCCTCCATTAGGTGTCCCTCACAGCTTGAGCCGCTTTTGGACGTTAAACCCCATAAAACCAAACCAAACATTGCCCTACCCGCACGTACCGTCAACGGCAATGACAAGGGGAAGTAATAATAGCCAGGATGCTTTCGCTCTCTGTTTTGATAGTCTTGTTCACGGGCCACAGTGTGCTCAGCCTAATGTACACCTATAATTTTTATCCTTGTATTAGCTTGAACACAGAGTATGACGTATAAAAAATGAGTTCGCGTTTTTCGAAACGCTGCAGAGGCTTAGGATGAGGCTCAACTTAGGGGGGCTTTACAGACCACTATTAAAATATTTATTGCTTAAAACGCCCATTTGCTGGACTATAACAGGGAGTGAGACGCTTGCAGCTACTTTTACTTTGTTAATTCGGTGGCTACAACTTTGCCGTTAAAATTGTTTTTATCATCTGTTTCGGCATTCGTGGCGTTTACCGCTCCCAGGCTCTACGACTTTACTTCTCATGTCGTCATTACTCTTCTTTCTTTCTTTTATGTGTGCGCCCTCCGGACGATGGCCATCATAAACCTGTCGTCATACACAATCGGCAGAGCCGTCAAGGGCTAAATCTCTGCCGACAGCTTACATTGAAGAGACTGTTGTGTCTGCTCACTGAAGCGCCACATTTCGGGATAATTTCTTTATTTTTTACTTAAACATAAATCTCAAATCAAGAAGGAAGCGAAGACAAAGTAATAAAATAACGAACATCTCAGGAGATTCTCCGCACCAGCGAGCCGTACCAGCGAATTCGACGCTGAACAGTTCCGGCCGTATCTAGCTGTACTCCTTCTTCCGAAGTCTAGGCTCCTTATTTTCATCGTCTGCCTCCCCTCTGGATTGTCAGTGGCTTAGAGCATTTCACCTCATCCGCGAATCTGGCAAAAAGTGCGTTAGGGTGAAGATGGACAGTTCATAGTCTCCACGTTTTGATAGATCGCTAGCCAGCATGGTAAGTAAACAAAAAAAGGGAGATAAAGAAATATGACAGGGCGGTAAAAGAGGGAGGAGGAAGAGGGGGAGAGAAGAAACGGAAGAGATTAAAAAGGTATGAAAGGCACGCAGACGTCCCATACAAGGGTAAAAAGCGAAAGAGGACAGGTAGAAGCTCCACATAGAAGGGCCTCACGAGCGGAGAATCAGAAAAAGTTCCTGGCGAAATTCCTCAGTGCGCTCCAGCCTTGCAAAGCATGCGCGCGTCGAGCGGTTAATTATTCACCAGGCTCTCCCTTCGAGTCCGCCATCACGTTATGGAGCAAATCTTCCATGTCCGCCCGTCCACGAGAGTAGAGGACCGCTGGTTGCGCCTCGCCGATGTTCCCGCCGGCCGAAGAACGTGGACAGCGCATGCGCAGCCCAAGGCTGGTTACCACCGTGCGCGAAGCTTCTACATTTTCAGGCCAAACGCAGCAGCTGACGGTACGCATATTATGGCTATTGTTGAAGCAGGTTGCCCCCCCCCCCCCCCCCCCCCCTTCGACTGTACTAGAGGAGCGAACTGAGTCTTCTTCCCAACGATGCATTTCCGAAGGTGTAATATAGCTGCAGTCAACAGCCCGTGTACGCCAACTACCGCATAGTCGGTGTTCGGCTGCAACTAACAACCACGAGCACGGGGCGGTTTTTCTTGCTAGAAGAGACTGGCCAGTCGGGTATTGTTTCGGGTGCCTGATCTGCTCGTGGGCAGCAGAGCCGAGCCTGCGCTTACGGGCTAATAAGCTTGCCCAGGCCCCAAATGAAAATCTCCGCTGGAGTAGCTCGTTAAGCGCGCATAGTACAACAGAACTTGAATTTTCAACTGCGGTCTGCGAAATCACAGTTCCGGGAGAGAAAAGTGAGTCCGCTAGAGAAAACAGTACCGTATCGCGCCATTGAGTGTTTTGATTTACTGCCTTCGCTGAAGTTATACTGGCGGCGTGGGTCAACGGAAGAAAAAGAAAGGAACTCAATGCGAGAACATTAATGGCTGGTTTATGAGCCGTATGGTGAGCGTGTAGGCGGAGCGGCAAAGCTCCTCGCGACTGCGCTGCATGTTATTAAGCGAAACAATACTGAAAAAAAAAGTGCATGCATTTGCATGCGTCTGCATTTTGTTTCGAGTGAGTAATCGCAGGGGAGAACGCAGGCACGAGAGAATTACCAATCATGTCAGAGTTATTCTATAGACATAACGAGAGACTTCAATATTATCTGTGCGTAAAAGCTGCAGTACTTAGACAAGATCCAGAACCGACAGTTCAGTGGACATGAATCTGTGACAAAAACTATAGGCTGATACCTTAGAAACGAAACTTAGCCGGTAATATCACGCTGTTATCTACATATTTAATGTCTTACTGCGCACTGCAGGATCATTATTGTGAGAAGAGCGTGCATATAATCTGAATGCTTTCCCAATTTTGTAATTAATGAGTTGCACGTTTTCTCCACATTTTATAGCTTTTTCACGTCTTCGGTAAAAAAAAAAACGGCCCTAACTATTATGTTTATTAGCACGTCTTGGGTAGCTTAGCTATCATCACCTGTTTGTTTTACAGCTGCAAGGAGATCCATCATAACTGCAGGGTGTTCTGTGGACCGAGCGTACCGACGTATTATCACCTTGTCAGAAATTACCTACTGAGCAGAAACCAAGTCACGCTCCAACACTCGTGTACTCCTTCGCCCCCCTAAATATACACTATCGTTTAAAGCCCGCTGAGAAATGACCCTGGTATTCTTTCCGATTTTAGTTCACGCTTTCCACGTTCCACGACCAACTTTCCTTTCTCCTTATAGCTTTGTTTGTTGAAATTCTTAATCGAGGAGCGCTTAAAGCGTCGAACCAATATAGTGTCCGACAGCAGACTTAGTCGAAGATCCCCCTCAGGGTTTCCTGATCAGCGCGGTACAGCACCTGGCGTTGGCTCTCATGCTCAAGGTGATTCTCTAAAATGGAGCTGTAAAATACCGGCCGTACCTGAAAAATTCATGCTCATAGTAAGGCTTGCCCTTACACGCAGCCACTGGCGAATGTCTCCAAGCCATTTCGGGGAAATGGTTCACTGGAGGCTGAGCGCAACACTTTAGGTCAAAGCGTTTTTTGTCTAAACCAAGCACTTTCATTGATCCTTCGTCCCCCCCCCCCTTTTTTTTTATGTCGCGCGTATTCCACTCGTATGGCAGCGTTTCATGTCACAATGGAGACGGCACGTTCACGGTGCGGTAGGCGTCGCGTAGGACGTGCAATAAAACGACAATGAGGCGGCAGCTCCACTCGATTGTTTCGGGCAGGCGTACCTAGAAGCGGGTTTAAATACGCGCGTATGAAAGATCGCCATTCTTTCTAACTCAGCGTTTGCATTTTCGGCTCAAACTTCAAAAACGACGGACGATAGCAGCAACTTTCCGACATTGCGGTCGAAGGGGTCGATGCTTTTAACGCTTCCTGTGGACGGAACGCGGAAAAACACGGGGAGAGAGAAACAGTGAGGATGGGAAATTACTAAATTGGAAAACCGGCGTTTCGGCCACGGGAGTGTCTCTGACAGAGTAAGAGATAGGGCGAATGAAGTGAAGGCAGGAAGGAATGTCGTTTGTGGGTTTGGCCACGTGCGCACAATGTTTGTGTCGCGAGCGATACTTATCGTCACCCCAACGGGAATCAAGAGGGCGATCGAAAGAAAATGGGAGAGAAAAAAAAAATGAAGGTAGGACGGGGTGAATCCCGGCGTATAAATTGATGTCGCGATGCCGGCGGCGAGCGGTGAACGTGACCTGCATGGAACGTCATTAAAACAGCTGACAAGCGGCTCGATTCCGTCGCCGCCGCTTCGGAAGCCGCAACAGATGATGCCAGAGAAGTCGAGCGGAAGAAGTTTGGGAGAGAGTGAGAGAGAAAGTGTGTGTGTGTGGGGGGGGGGGGCGGGGTAAAAGGAAAGAGACGTAAACTTGCCATGCGCCCTTCGGCCGCTGGTTTCTGGCGCCCATGTGAGATTATAGCGTACGAGGGCGAGATCGACCCGCACGGCAGCTTCTCGGCGCGCGACATCGAAGCGGCGGCGTCCAGCTGCCGGCTGCCTCTTTCCGCGCAAATCAACACCTCTCTCCCTTAGGAGTACGCTAGTAGCCTCTACTAGTCGATAGGCTTCTGGACCTGTCGGCCTTTCTCCGTCTCTCACTTACTCTTTTTCTTTGTTATTATTCTTGCCTGCGTGCTTCCGTCAGCCGTGGAAAGGGATGAACGGTGTGGTTCTGGCGCCAACTGAGGCCACTGGAATAGCGCGCCAAGTTTCACGCGTTTGTACCAGGCGGAGCCGCTATAGGCTCTCGGGGAATTTCTCGATGTAATGGAATCAATGATCGGCGGCCCGTTTACCGCGGGGGGAATACCGCCATCTGCGACCTTTTCCCCTCCTCCCCTGCTTTTCTCCGGTCACGTTTTCCGCTGTAGCTTCGACGGTAGCGACGTGGACATGGAGCGAGCATACCGGGATGCGGCGTTGCGCAACCGTTCTCTCGCGGGCTCTAAACCAGCCTGCTGCGGTGGTGGAGCGTCGATCGACAACACGCGCTGACGCCATCTCGGAGCCAGTAGCTTCCGGAACACTGCTGTTGGTAAGCCTCGTCGAGCCGTGTGAGGGGGTGCTACAGCATCACTCATCTCACTTTTAACAAGAACACAAACAGGAATGAGAGAGTTAAAGCAATGGCCTCGACTTCAACATTTTAACACGTACCGTTGTGCAAGTTGGTTCACCATTTTGTACCAAAAAGCGCCAGAAGCGAAACTTTGCACTGAGAAGAAACACACAGGACTGACACACGTCAGCGTGAGTGTCTTGTATGTTTCTTCTCTACATTAAGGGTTTTTTTTTGGCGCCTTTTGGCGAAAAACGATGCAGCGTCTTTCAACTTCACCACTCCTGCGCTTACTGTCGCATCAAAACCACAGCGCTGTCAGAAAGCACATCGAACTGTGCGCAATTTTGAACTCCGTCTATGTTCGCGGTTTCATTGGAACCTATGTACCCATCCGGGCCCGTTGCTGTGAACGACGGATTATGTGTCATTGCGTAAGGCGTTCGTTACTAGGAATCTGATTGCTGTAACGTATGAGCCTTGGTTTGCAGTTCAATCGCAACTTCAACCACAACCACACCTGAAAATACAGTGACGTCAGAATACGTGCTTCTGAACAGAACAGCGCGAATTCTTGTGCGTTGCTACTGTTGCGTGCAATGCGTCCGTAACGGCTTCAGTCTGAATATAGCTTTACATGCGAGGCATGGAGCGACACCGTCGCAACACTGGAGCGTCAGTGAGAAAAAAGAAGCAAACCAATGGCAATGTAATAACTTCAGCTGGAAAGAACAAGGAAAAAAAAGTAAAAGCAAAAGGCATATTCTGAATATAGCGCAATGGGTGACAACAGCACGCTTTCCGGCTTCTGTCTGGGCCTTGGGTTACGACCAACTAGCCGTATAACTCACCTCTATACACGTGCTCTACGAGGGCAGACGAGATCGCTCTTGCAAAACGAATTTAGTGGCAGCAAGTGAAGTGGAGTTGTGCTGCTGCCGCACTTAATCTGGATAATCGATGTAAGAGCAGTGTCTGAGGCGCTATACAGCAATTGCAGACAGGCGAATATGAAACCATGAGATGACGGCATTTTTGTCATTCAGTGAGCACGGTGACCTGGCTAGAACGACGCGAAGGGAGTCAGCTTGCTCAGAGTGGCGATGTAGTAAAGAGCAGTTAGCCGGTCGGGGCCTATCTGTGGTTTGAAACAAATAATCGTTCTTCCTGCGAGGCTCTTTCCGCGAGCAGATTATCGCTGTTTTGAAAACATTAAAGTTGTACTCATCACCCTGAGCAGCTCCTCGGAGAATGGCTGTCAAAAGCTCCGCCCAGTATTGGAAGGAACAACGCACAAACACGCCAGACAGCTTACGCCGCACCGCGTTCTCTCCACTGATAGGTGTAACCGGTAGAGAAAGTTCTGCGAAATTTGCTAGTGCGTGACCAATACGCCAGGCCCCTCGAAGGTGTATCGAATACCACAAAAAAGATGCCTTTTATCCCGTCCACGAGGTTTATCGTACGTAAGGAGTTCCTCATCAGCGGTGTTGTGTGATTGTCCTCTCGATGGCTATCGTGATTCGCAGGCCTGCGGAGAAAGGCCAATACCCAATTAATAATGCGCACGAAAAGAGTCTGGAAAAAAGACTCCCTATTATCTTTCGGTTTTGTTGTAGAGGTAAATAGGAAGTAAAAAAAGGAATCGTTTTCCTCCGCGCTAAATATTCTTGCGCGCACAAGCTGTCTACAAGTAAAGAGATTGCCTCTCGCCTTAGCTACCCCCCCACCCTTATTTTTCTCATTTTAATCGGAAGACGTGGTTTTCATCAGTGTGGGGGTCGCACAACGACGAAGACTACGGGTGGTCATAGCGCGCGCACTCCGTTTGGGCACCGACCACGGGCGCAGGCATCCCACAGACAGCGCGGGAGCAGCGCCCGTCCGCGTCCTTATCTTTAATGACTGCCTCGCAGGGACGCCATCGCTCCGCGGCCAAGGCCGCCTGCGCAAGCGAGGCCGCTATTGGCACATTGACGCAAAACGGCCTCACCGACGCACCCGGCGGCGAGCAAATTGATTACAAGCCGCACGAGTTTCGCCCCGAGCGGACGTGCCTGATCGCCGCAGGAGAAGCACGACGACGGCGCACAGCAGAGAAGTCAGCGGCGTCGCGCAGATTCGCCCAGCGGCGCTGGCGCGGCAACTGTGGAGCTGCCGCGCGTCGCGCAGGCAGCAGAGCGGGCAGGACTAAGCACGAAGCGGGGCTTTTCTCCGGCACCAAGCAGAAACTGACGAGTAGGTAACGGCACTTCGCCCGTCACTTCTCGTCGGAAGGTGCGTCTGAAAGAAAGGCGCAATATTGCTCAATACCCTTCGACGCCAAATACATCTCTTGTCACCGCCTTTCTTGCTTTTTTTTTTCCTTCTGAAGAAAGCGATATCAGAAACGGCAGCGCAAAGTCCCTCGCGAAAGCTTCGGAGCAGCCGCAATCGGTGAAACGTTATTGCGCAACCAACAAACTGGCGGAGAAAATGCGTCCCAAAGGGAGCGGTGGTGCCTCGGCAGTGCGGAGCAAAACAAAAAAATGAGGTATCAGGGCGCTTCTTAATCTAGACACGAAGCGTTTGCGTTTGAATGGGCGCGCAGATGGTCGCGCAAAATGAAAACCGCTTCCGGTTCACGGCAACACGCACTGTACATAAGCGGTCCACTCTTAATTACACTGCGGCGCAGTTTGAGCTGGGATGGCAAGACTGGGTGGGGCGGTGCCAGTCATACTACCTCGCTTGCTTTTGCTCTTTCTTGCTGTCCCGGCGCTGATTAATATTTTCGCCACCAGAGCACGCTGAGAGCCGCCGACAACGACGAGGTAATTACGAGTGATCAATAGAAAGATGATGCTCGCGCTTTGCCTTCCTCAGTACGGGCTCAGGGATTGCGCACTAAACAACCATGTGACGAGGCCAATGATCGCGCCTGTGACGCAAAGGGGCCGTTCTCGCTAAAAGTGAGCCAATATGGCGATCCTCACTCACTTATTCCAGTTAAAGTCACAAGGAGGGTTGTCCTCGGTTAGTGCTATTACCTAGCATTGAAAAGCCACCTGAGAACGCATTGTGACACACTCTAGATATACATGACGGCAGCCAACAGTCACCGAAACCAAGGAGCATAGCGGATGTTTTTTTTTCTTTTAATTTGTGGTGTTCATCAACGGGATATTAATAAGGCAATTATTTTAAAGGTAATTGATTAGAAAGCAGAAGAGAAAACCACATGCCACCGGTGGGATCCGAACCCACCACCTCCGAATTTCGCGTCTGGTGCTCTACCAACTGGGCTACAGCGACGGCTGTCCAATTTTCTGCTTTCGCTGGTATTTAGGTGTAGTGTGACCGAGCTTTCAGAGTGTTTAGCAGCGCCACACTCGTCCAAGAGTCCTAAACGCGCACAACTCACCAACGTAGAGTCACTAAAGTAGAGCGTTCTGTATAGAGATCCGCTCGGCCTCCACGGCTTCAACTTGTCTGCGACACTGCAAACAACGCAGTGGTCTTCCCAGTAGCATCTTAATAGTCGAAGATTGTACAGAAGGAAAAAAATAAAGTACTTCACATCTTTGATCGGCCCTTTTAAGGAATAATATGTGGTCATGCAAAAACAGCAACTAGCGATAGAAAGGGCATTTTTGAAAGCACTAGAAAAAAAAAGTAAACTTGGCCGCAAGGGCAAACCCCAAATGGTGACACTAATGATTGAGAGCCACAAATGGCCCCAAGAGAGAGCCTCATGCCGCTCAGGACAACGCTTCGCTGTCTGCCTTGAACAATGGATCAGGCATGGAAAAACGCCCTCGTTTCAAATGACCAAGTCTGCCATCTTCGGAACTTCTCTTCTGACGTCACTCCCCTTTAATGCCAAAAATCTGAGTATACCGCAGGCTTATTATTCAGACGAGCTTTCGAAACTCCCCCCACTTGACCCCGTTGTATGCAGAGCGAAGTGTGACAGCATCTATAGGTCGTTAGGAGGATTCTCAGCCTCTTGAGAGCAGCGCAACATGATTGCCGCCACGCGACTGCTGGCGCTGCAATCGCCTCTTCCTTTCCAGCCGGGAGTAGATGGGCGCGGGGTAGAACAGTGAATGCCCTTCCAAGAAGAATGAACCGTGGGCCTTAATCACTGCGCAGACTAATCGGGGTTAAATACCCCACAAGTGCGATGTGAGGGATCAATAACGTCGCACGCAGTGCGTTAGGCGTTGAATGCATCGAAAGAGAAGAGATATTTCCGTGGCTCCGTTTTCAAGCAAAGCACGAACGTCAGTGGCTGTTTTGGCGTCTTCCTCTTTCGATCAGATGAGAAACGACGCGGCCGATCCACTCTGAGCGGCGACTGATGGAACTGCTCCCCGAAAACCATTATTCAAGGGCCTAGCGGAGAAGATTAATGGCTTCCGAGGCTTCCTTTTCTATAACAGTGCGACTAGCCAAACAGGGAATTCTCAGAGATCGTGTGCATCGGGTAGCCGCAGCTAGCCCATCACGAACGCTTCTACACAAGCGGAGGCGACAGGCTAAAAATGGGCGCCAAAAATGAGCCGCACATTCGCGCGCCTGCCGCCTGGCTCTTCTGGCCATACTTAACCAGATTGGGTGTCTCCGTTTTGTCAGCCCTGGGCTCGTTCTCGCCGAGAGCCGCTTGCGTGGCAGGACAGGCACGAATATGGTAAGGGCAAAGGCAACAGTGTTGCCTTTACGCGTAGTTGAAACGAGGAAGGGCGCGCTACTTCCCCTGGCTAGCTCTCTGAACGCCCCCATACATTCAGATTGCTTAAACTGGTGTCCAGCTGTTCTGCCTGAAACTGCCAGGGTCTTGTGCAAAGTCGTATCCAGTGATCAATGGGGCAGTTGACGGCGATGTGTGTGGCGTCTATAGTTGCCATTGGACGGTAAAGCATTGCTTTTGCAAAAAGTGCTGTCGCCACAATTTTCGCCGACAATCACTGCTCCACTGTGTACAGGGTGAACGAATCAACACATCTGAACGAGAAATAGTTGTGTCTGAACCTAAAGACCTCAAAAAAAAAATAATAAGTAACACTGCAGAGAGAGCCACAGTTGCAGAGAGCCACAGAGATTCTGCGACAGTTTTTCAAGTCTTGAGGCTCCTACAGCTGGCACTGGAGCATGCTCCGTTTCCTCTATCTTCTCAACTCCCCAACCACAACGTTGTCGATTCTGGACGTCCAGCTAGGCCAAGATTACTTCGCAAAACCTCCATTCATTTTCCTTGACTCCCTCAAAACCTCCCTTTATTTTCCTTTGACTCACTCAGCTCGTCCCTTGTTCTTCGACAGTATTCGTGGAAAGCAGCCTTGTTTTCTGCAACCTCAGAGGGTGCAGCTGAGCGCAAAAACAGTCCTTCTTCCTCTCTTCGGAATCCGCCTCTAGTTTTGTGCGGTTTATACATATTGACCAGGTATTTTGATTAAATCGCAATTCCCGCATGATGGCGTCTGTAGCGATTGAAGACAAAAGTAAAACCTTCCTGTTTCTGCGTCTTTTGGTTTGTTCGGTGTGTTTTGCGATGTGCTTGCGTAAATTTTTTAAGCATAGTTGCTTGACACGTTGCTTGCTGCAAAGCGAGCATTGCAGCCAGCAATATTTTGTGCTTGGTATTTTTAGTGTGTGTTTACTTCCAATGTTCATAGCTCACGTAGTGTATTATTTCCAGTAAATGAAATAAGATAGTAGCACAATGGGAAGAAGGGAGTTAATGGTAGCGCCGAGGCATGCAGGCTGGCCCTTAGGGTGGTGAGCGGTTCAGTAAGCAACGAAGGCGGTTACTTGACACAAAAAAGCATGCGACGCTCCAGGGGTTCCCACAAGGATATCTTAACCTCTCCGAGAGGCTGGCTTCCTGAGAGATTTGACACCTAAGTATACCTTGTCTAAAATCCACTCCACCGAGGTGCGTTACGATACCTCCGTGATGCAGAAGAATGGAAGTCTGGGCGAGTTGGTACTGATTCATAATTTTTGCAACAGCGCTACACAACGAGGACAACGAGCAAAGAGGGACACAAATACGGCGCTGAACTTACAACGTACAAGAGTTGGAAGTTCAGCGCCATCTTTGTGTCACTCTTTGCTCGTTGTCCTCGTTGTGTAGCGCTGTTGCAAAAATTATGAACCTTCGCGATGGATGCTTGCTGAAGAAGATAAAAGTATTTCTAGGACTCTCTTTTGTTATTTTCTTAACAGAACAGTTCCCCAAATTTTTGCGGTTCGCCCGCACATATCAGCGTGGCTCCCCACTCGCAAGAGGGGGCCAGAACGACGACCTGACTTACGCCTGAGATTACTACTGAGGTAATGATAGTCAGTAGTTACGATTCGTCTTTTAAGTACTTCTGATTAACTTCCTGTAATGAAGCCAGATTATTGCCGTTCTTCGCAGGCTTTCACCGGCAGTCGGTTTTCCAACCTTCCCTAATAACAGTTCTGAGTAGGAATCTTCTGGCGTTTTTGTGATGTCTTGCAGCGAAGACGGTTTCCTAAAGCTGAGTCCAAAATCGAACAACTTTTATTCAAAGAGGATGGAACAAGGCCACATGTGACTTGGGAAAGACGGTTGGATGGAAGCTTCGTTGCGATATGAATGGCCAAACGACCAAAGGCTTTTATAAGTTAAAAGCTTCAGTACCAAAGCTTGTTTGCCGGGTTTATGCTGTGGCCGCTTAGGGAGATCTGATCGGATACCAAATCGAGTCTACGCTCGAAATAGCTAAAATATGTCAGGATACGAAGTTACCGAAACAATCGCGCCGACTACAGAGGGTTGACTCCTTTTCAGACGCTGGCATTCCTCAGCAACGTTTCACGAATAAAAGACAGCACTGTTCCGCAGCAGACGAAGGGAGCAGCGAGGGATCCTCCTTTGAAAGGATCACTCTGTTTAGTGTCACAGAGTCTGGCGACAGGCATAGCCTAGATTGGGTTTCTCTATAATGACAAGAAGCCGCATTGGTCCTGTGTGTGCCCGCTCTCACTGGGCCGAGTAACTTGAGCCGTCCAGAGAGCTAAAACCGGAAAGGGTTGACGATGTGTTTTGAAACCTTTCAAAAATTTCCCAACCTTTTTTTTAAAGCATTTTAAGGAAACGGTGAAAAGCAAACAAAAACTCCTTCGAAAGAAAATTGAGAAAAGTATGTTAGCGTAGTGAGTTGTTGAGAAACCTATCCTTTTCGTGATGTCCAGTTAGCATGCCCGCAACAGCACTCTAATTCAAAGTGTCAGGTCTGAAGATCTAGAGGGCCATAAAATGTTTCTCCTTTCCTAAGTCCCCTCACCCCCTCTTATCCATCAGCGTGGGAGACACTAATGCTTATGGCTTCTCACAGCTCCAGCATAATGAGCGGGAGCGCTCTTGTGCTGAATAAATTTTCCTTCTGAAGCCTTGGGAATAGTAGTTTTCCAGCGTGTTGAGATAGGCACTACCGTTAACCGTGCTCCTGGGCGGGGAACGTGAGGAGGTGGAGGGGTAGAAGGGGGCCGATAACGAGCTGCTCCCTCAGCTCACTCTGAAAACTTAAGCTTTTGTGATTTGTCGTTCAGTCTTTGTCAAGTCTTCGGAATTGTCTGTTTACTATTTGGCTCTACGCAGGCGGCAGAATAGACACAGAAGTTAAAAGAAGAGGACGCATATAGATGGCGCTCACCCTCTTAACTATACCGGAGAACTTTTGATATATACAAGCTCTTGTGCACACGGTTATGGGCAAAGTAGAACGTGTTGTCGGGCTAGTTGGTTCAATACTTCAGACGCGACAGACATGGTAGTTGTGCGACACAAAAGACAGGGTACGGGCACTCGTCCCGTACCCTGTCTTCTGTGTGCGTGTGCGTGTGCGTGTGTTTCGCGCAACTGGCATGTCTGAAGGTTATGGGCAACTTTCTTTGGAATCGAAAGCGAATGGTACGAGTCAACGAAAGCTAGACAAAACACCAAAACAACAAAATGGCACGTGAAATAGAACCTGTAGTCCTCGCTTGCATGTGCGTGTGTGCTTTTCCACAACGTTAAAGAACAAGTATTGTTTTCCGGCAGTGTGACGGATGGTTGACTTGCGCACTTACTCCCGGTCATTTTTCCGTATAAAAATAGCGGCGAGGGTCAGCGGTGTTGCATGCGCGCCTTTTTTTTCGTCTTCCGTCTGTTAAGCTGTAGTACGCACACAGGAATATATGCCCACTAACATCTTTCAATCACAGTGACGTTTGCCATGCCTCATTACAGTTGCACTCGTCAGAAAAGAAAGCCTTCTGGAGAAACCAGCGTGTTCGCTGGCAAACTGTTCCTTACCCTAGCTGTTTTCAAAATCGTCTCTTGCAGGGTGGTAGCTTTGCTTCAGTTCTTGAAAAAGCTGTGCTGTATATAGGCTCGAAGTTGTTTTTTTTTTTGTAAAACACGTCATGGACGATGGACTTAGGCATCCAAAGCCATCAGCTCTCATGACGAACTGACTAGTTCCCACTGATTTATAACACTCGGGAAATTGTGCCTACTTGAACTAACTGACGCACGTTCTTGACGCTGGTGCTGGATTTTATTCAAGTGAGCAGGTTTGTAGTAGTCGTCCCTGTACCCTCTTATGGCCAAGCATGGCTGTTAGACGATCTTGCCGATAGCATTCTTTCCTGAACTGTGATTGCGCTGCCATAGAGAAGTGTACAGTGTCTCTGCCAGCCATGATAATAACACTCAGATTTCTGGTCCTTGCGACCGCCGTTCTAAACACCGCGATGGCTCAGGGGCGCTCTGCCGTTTGGCTGCGGACCGCGGGTTCGTGGTTGGGATCCGTGGTAGCACCAACCGAGTTTGCAAGGAAGCGAAATTCATAAACACCCTTCTACTGAGATTAAGGTGCGCGTAAAAGAAACCTACGGGGTTGAAATATGTTCGCAGCCCAGCACTACTCTATGCCTCATAAACCATCGAACATAGCTTCGACGCACAATCATCCATTAATAGACCTTAACCGAACCGTGAACGCCATCTTTGTTTACTGCTGTCTTCCGGACTATCATCTCCCTTCAAAGCGTTTGCATTCGTATCAAGGCTGCTGACGTAAATGCTCTAAAATGCAGTTTTGAGTTCCTCCATGACACCTTTTTGGAATTTTAAAGTTCGAGAAGTTGTTCGGCTTTCGTTCCGGTTGTCGGACTTAGTGCGCCCCGTATGTGTAATATGTTGCTGGCCGCTTATACTGCTGTGAGCCAAAGCCGATGCACGCCCCACGAATGCGTCCCGCTTGTTCCGGTCCCCCTCAGTCATCGTGAGGATCACGTGGCTATTGTAAAAAAAAATACCGGTTTATGTGATCACTTAGTCTGACGAACGGACATGAGTGAAAAACATTCTTCTTAGGTTTTCGTTTATATCATGACACGATAACTAATGGTGGGAGGTTATTACAGTTTTAACGGCTCGTGAGATTGAACATTTTTATTAACCCATGAGATTAAGCAAGAAATAGAATAGTGCTGCGTTTTTTTAGCTGCAGTTATGAAAGCAAAATTATGTTTGGTTTTATGGGGTTTAATGTCCCAAAGTGACCCGGGCTATGAGGGACGCCATAGTTGAGGGCTCCGAATAATTTCGGCTACCTGGGGTTCGTTAATGTACACTGAGATCGCACAGTACACGGGCCTCTAGCATTTCACCTTCAGCGAAATGTGGCCGCCGCAGCTGTGATTGAGCCTGCGTATTTCGGGTCAGGAGCCGAGCACCATAACCACTCAGCCACCGCGGTAGCCCGATAGCAAAATCCAGAGAAGAATAAGACGTCCACATAATCCAACAAACTAAGCCAATTACTGAAAATCTACGCTGCCGGGGGCGTCTGCTCGGCATGCCAGAATAACACGCGCTTTCGTTATTATTTACAAAACTGGTTCGATAAACGTTCTGGCAGTTTTCGCGTTTTAAGTGCTTCGCTGTAATATCAATGAGGCCGCTGTGCTCCAGCTTAGAGAATGCGAAATTGTATGAAGTTCCTCGTCCATGCATATCATAAAAGGCGGAGTTGGCCATCACGAATCCTGCAGGAGTTGTTTCTTTTCCATTTCGCATAACATGTGCCAGCTTGCTCCTCGCGGCGGCCGAAATTTCGCGAAACCACACGAGCGGAGCGCTGCTAGGCGCTTCAAAAGAAACTTGCAATAGAATAAGACCGGGCCGATCTTCTCAATGGCACGTCCGAAACTGCGATCACTGCGGCCCAAGTTTCTGCGCTCCGTCCTGAAGCGTTGCGGCGACGTCATTGTTGGCACTCGTTCTGCGTACCACGTCTTAACGATGACAAAATCCCGTCGTTTCATTTGCGTTTTAGTTTATTGCGTTTCTTCGCCGCGGGCTCACGCCAGCGGCCGCCCGACGGGCGGCAGTGGCGCGAAAGCCAGCCGTTCTTGCTATACTGACTCTTGTTTTCTTCCGCCTAAAGGCGAGGCCCTGTTGGCGAGCGAGAAAAACGCGATACTCTTAGCAAAAATAACCTGAAATGTATCAAGGGCGGGGAGAGGATACACCATGAGCTTGGATCGCGGCCAATGTTTTTCAGCTACTTACAAGGTTTTAGACTCGAGGCAACACGCGTTTCAAAAGGATAAACTTTGTTCCTGCGCGCGGAGAAAGATTACGGACAAATGGTCAACGCGCGGCAAAAGCGAAGGAACAAAATGCGCGCATTCTTTCGTGCGCCAGATACGCGCTAACGCAGTTAAAAAAATCCCGAAATTCCCTTCATCGCGCCTTTATTTTTATTTCTCTCTCTTTCTTTCCTTCTTTCTTTCTTTCTTTCTTCCTTTCTTTCTTTCTTTCCTTCTTTCTCTCTTGCTTTCTTTCTTTCTTCCTTTCTTTCTTCCTTTCTTTCTTTCTTTCTCTCTTTCCTTCTTCCTTTCTTCCTTTCTTCTCTTCGTCCTGTCTTCCTTTCTTTCTTTCTGCGACCAGCAGTGCTGTTTTCTCTTCATTCAAGGACGACTACGCTTTTTTTTCGCATCCGTTCTCTTTCTGGAGTCACCACGGTATCATGCACTCGAGCCCTTATTCCATTCTTCAGCCAAACGGCGTGCTCTTCTCTGGGCGAACCCGCGGGTCCGGATGCTGCCATGGTGCATCGTTTCGCGGCACTCCCAAGCCATATTTGCTGTCTTCAAAACGTGTTATACTTTTTGTGTCGGAGACCGATGTACTTAACTTTGTAATGAAATCCAGAAGCTTCAGCCTCGCCATTTTTTCAGTCCACGGGGGTAAAACGTGCGCCTCTTCGAACGATTTTAAAAAATAATTCGTCAAAGTCGATGTCGTGAAAGTGCGCAGTAAATTATTTTCGAAACACGCAATCCCGCTGCAGCTATGGCAGTGTATTTTTCCTTTTCCTGATTGGTTTTTGCTGCCTTCTGCGCAAGCTACTTTAAACACAGGGAAAGTTTTTATTGCGAAAGCAATACTACTTGCACTTTCACGCCTTTGCCGTGCCGCGGCGGTGACCACCATTGACCTTCATTTGGCCTTGATTGCATTAGATTGGATTGGACTGGATTAGATTAGATTACATTAGATTACAGTAGATTACAGTGGATTTGATTCGATTGGATTGGATAGGAGTGGATTGGATTGCATTGGATTGGATTGCATTGAAATGGATTGGATTGGATTGCATAAATGAACCATTCTCGGAGAAACGAGCGTTCCGCGGAGAAACATTATCATCGCCACTTGTGAGAACGTCCACACGGGGCGGGTGGATTTGTGCTAGCCGCAGTGTACCCTACAAGCGATTTGTCGTTTTTTAGGGGAGAAAAAACGACAGTTGGTCCCTGGAGACGAAGTTTGGTTCGTGAAAAGACTAACTGTGGGACGAGGTTTAGACCTCGGCAGCAAAGAGACAAACGCAGGGACGAACGTCATCAAGCTGTAGGCCTCACTCTTTTACTGTGCTCCGCTGCAGGTCACCAACTTTGATGGAATGTTTGCTGGTCATTAAATTGTGGCCTTTAGCAATCGAAGGCCTATACAGTACGCAAGCAGTTAACAAAAATTATTAGATAAGATTGCTCATCAGGGGTGTAGCCAGAGGGTGGGGTGTCGATGTCAGAACACCCCCCGAAATTTCTTGAGCGCTGCATTCCCTTCCACCCACTCCTTTCACCTTTTCTTTTCGCCCATGCTATTTTCACAACGCATCGATGTGTTAAAATGTAAAAACGAAAATAAGAAGAGTGTCGGTTTTTTCCCGAAAACATTGATGTACGTTGTCGCGGCTCTATAATAGCAAGCGGAAGTTATTGCAGAAAATAGCCGCTCTTCTTCGCCATTGAACAACGTGTGGCACTCCTTTTAATTGGAGGCACAGCTCCCCCAATTAAACGCATTTTTTCAAGTCAGCCCACTTTTTTATCCTTTGCGTTGTCCTCAAATGATCATAAACTATCGCGTAAATAAAAAAGCGCTTTATTTTAAAGCTCCTCTGCGGCCGGGCGCAGGTTTCCATGTATGGGGTAGAAGTTTTGGCAAATGACATTCGTTCGCAGTTGCTGACTTTGTTCTGGAACAGCAGCTTTTGTGTTGTAATTATGCGAAAATATTCTTAATAGCCGTGATTTTTCGTACGAGTGTTTTTTTTTGTGTTTGTGCGTGTATGAGACAATAAATGTTCTTTACGAATCAAGTCCTCGGAGTCCTGCATGCACTCCTATATTTATGTACATATTACAGTAGACGAAAAACTAACCCTTCGGCTGTATTAAAGCACACGAACGACAGATATTGTTTGGGCGCAGGCTCTTTCTTTTTGTTTTTTTACCGGCGGCGTATAACACTCCCCTCATATATATATATATATATATATATATATATATATATATACGCACACACACACACACACACATATATATATATATATATATATATATATATATATATATATATATATATATATATATATATATATATATATATATATATATATATATATATATATTTCTGGCTACGCCACTGCTGCTCATGAACAACAGCATCGTCGTTATCCGTGCGGAAGCTAAAACTGCTGCTTCAAGGAAGGCTTAGCGGCATCGGAGCGATCGGAGCCTGATAATACGGAGATATAAACACGGCGCTTTCTGGAACGTGCATGGCAGTGAGTTGCACGGAGCTTGAAAAGAATATGAGTAATTTAAATTTAGTTGCAAGGCGGCGGTTTTATACTGTCTGGCAGTGAAGGGGTTCTTGATGTAGCTAACGGCCGGTCGTCGTTGTCGCGGCGCCGTGCACATCGACGCCGCCTGCCGCAGTGTCGCCATGCTTGGCGGAAAGACGATACCATACACACGCGGCAGCGGCGAGGAAGGAAGACCGCGCCAAAATGGCGCCGGGAGGGATCAAGTGAACGTTGCCACGATGACGGCTGCGGCGGCTGCAAAGCACAGTGCTTAAATACAGACGGCTCACTCACATATTTTTGCGCGAAGAACACCGTTATAAGCGCGTCGCGTATGTTTTAAGGCTTATCAAGGCCTGCTGCGGAAATGTATGCCAAATATACAGGCACACGTATGACGAATAACAGCAATAGTAGTAGCACTAGTAGTAGCAGTAGTAGTAGTAGCAGACTTCATTCAGGTACAACCCTTATTTAGGCGCCTAAGACGTCCATGGCCTGCTGCACGAGCAGGCGCTATTCGTCTTCACCTTCAGCTCCCAGGCAGTCCAGCCAGGTCCCTACAGTACGGGAACGAGTGGGAAAGAAGCCCGATTGCAGAGCAAGCTGGCAGGAGATTAAACAGTGGGAGAGGTCGGCATAAAGGAAGTGTGCAGTTGGGATATGATGTATTACGACGGAATTTGTGTAGATAAAGACGCGCAGGTGGGCAAGCGTGTTAAGTTGTATCTGTCGAAGGATGTGAGTCTCTTGCCCAGCAAGACTAGGATGAGGGTCAGGTATAGAGTTTATGGTCGAGGCGGAGAGCGTTGTAATACTCGTTTATGGTGACGAGAAGGGACAGTCTCGACCCGCCCTCCGGTGGCCTTGGCCAGGGTATCAACGGTGCCCGGATAAGAGTTCCACGGGCGAGGTGGTTAGCCAGCTCACTGCCGTCAATCCCCGAGTGTCGTGTCCAGGGATCCAACGGAGGAAGACGGGCGAAACTGCAAGGCTACACTTACCTCTTCCGTGATTCATATATAACCCACGCATTTGGAAGACTGAATCGGTTGTGGCGGTGGTTCAGTGGATGGCACGTGCCAGGCTACCAATCAGCGAGACAGCGGTCCAATTCCCACCGTGTCGGGGAATTTCTTTCAGCTGCTGTTCCCTTTGGATGAACGGTTACACCCCTGCGTAGCTCGCTTCAGACGAACAGTTCCACCTTAAGAGTTGATTCGTGACAGGCTAACGGTTAACCCCAAAGGACTAATGGTTGTGGCAACGCAGTTCGTCCCCGAAAGGACCAACGTTTCTTCTGAAAAGGAAAGAAATTGCTTAGTGTTTTCGCGAATGTAGTAACGCCTAGGATCTCTACGCGCGCATTATCGTCGGCGTTTGCTTCGGCCGTTGACTGCTCGCCGCCTGTTATGAAGTTGAAACTGCCACTTCTCTGCGCCAGCCGTTTCCTCCAGGAAGCTTGAGCGGAGGTGCGACGCTGCTGTGCCCGTCAAGCTTCGCGCCGTGAGGGAAAACTGGCTAGCGTGGAACATAAACATCCTCTACGCCTCATAGCGCTCGTGAAAGCTCCTAAGTTGCAAGCTGTTCGCAACACATTTGGTGACAGAGTAGGCTGTGTCGTTGCAGTGCACGCGGGGTGGTGTCGTGCGTCTTATCCGGGTTTTGCAAAGACGTGCTGTTGTTGACGCGGAGCACTGCAGTCGCTGAGGGGCAACTGCGCATTCTTTGCCACGGAAAACCGAGCTCCTGCGTACATTGCGGAGCTTCGCAGGCTGTCACGAGTTCGTCTTCTCTTTCGTATGTTCCTAATATAACGCAACGATTCAACTTCTTCAGTAACTTCGTTTAGGCTGCTCATTCAGTTGCTCACTGGAAGCTCCAGAAGAGGCTTCCACTTCCGATCACGATCATCGCCCGTTATAAAGATAGGACAACGAAGCTCATTTCGGAGGCCTGTCATATTAAAAAGCTAGGTAACACCTGTATCAGCAGCCCATCAATAAATCTACTACCTAAGGAACATGCGTATCTTAATCAGTGGTGTGCCTATTTTCAGTCAGGTTATGTGGTCGTGCGGCATCTTTTTCTCATGCTTTTCTTCTGTTTTTACTTGTGCCACTTCATTTATATGCTGCCTTGCCTGTAGCAATAAACCATTTGGTTGTTAGTCAGCGCTGGTGTTTGTCCTTTTCTTGCCTCGTCTTCCGCTGCGATCTTTTATTCAATTCTTCAATCACTGGAAGCTCACCTGATGCACATTCGTTGCGGCACCAGTCACCTCTTGATAATCACAGTGCCTTTCTTTGACGTTACCGTGGCGCTAACATCGAACATTACAATGAGTAGCTGAGGCAATCAGTCCTCCGCTGCTGTGAAGTGGTATCGCGTCTCATGTATAAGCACCGTACAAGGTGCCATGTGTGGTCCGCCAGCCATAGCAATAAAAGCATGCGCGCATTTCTCGACGCGTCCTTGCGTAAGGGGTTTCGCACAAGTGCATTAGGTTATTTTCCTTTAAATTTCCTTCCCGTGTGCAGTTTCTTTCCTTAAAACTGCCGCACAGCAAAAAAAGAAAAATGTAGCCTGGGAGAAAGTGCACTACGCCTCTGTGTCTGTGAGTGAGCCGCAAATTTAAATGAAAAAAGCACCGGCTCTCGCTTGAAAAGAATCGCTTTGCAATTTTGCGTAAAAAGTACGGGTTGAGCAAAAGGTCGTTGCTTCGGAAAGCACGATGTATGGCATCGTCTTTTGTTTTTTGGCTTCTTTCCTCATAAGCGCCATAAACGTCGATATGACACCGGAATAAGGACTTGGAGAGAGCATTGCCCTTGTTGGAGCGGCTGCAGCGCAGTTGTCACAGGAGACAATAAAATGGCCGTAAAACCCATGAGTACTCATTGTGTGCGAACAAAACCTAGTGGGAGAGAGGGTAAAAAGAAAGAAAAAGCGAACACTAGGCCGTTGTCGCTATGGCTTTTTTTATTTTACGTTGTATCCTGTTGCTTCGTGTCTAAACGGAGAGCGCACAAAGCTGACCAGAGCTCTTTCTTTCTTCTTTTTTTGGGGCAGTTATGGCTACCGTCGATTATTCCTGCTGGCCTACGACAAAGAAACTTCAATTTCGCCGTTTAGAGCATCCTTGCACATTTTTGAAAGGTGGAGAAGGCACCAAAAATTTCCTCACAATGCACAAAGTTAAAGAAAGAAAAGGAGTCAATTGAGAGGTTATCGAAAATCATCTTTCTCTCGTTCGCCGTGTATGTGTGCGCGCTCACGTGCGTGCCAGTGTGTGCAGGTTTTCTTCCTCCTTTAGTTTCGGAACTTCCAGAAGAAAAGCTACAAGGTCAGCGACAATCTCAATATTTAATCACAGATATCAAAGGCATTAGGCATACAATTTAAATTGCCTTTAAGAGCGACGTTTCGCTTGGTGTCTTAGTCGGCTGGTCGTGTCTCTGAAGGCGATGTAAAAGGGAAGCGCGGGGGATTTTTCGAGGTCACGATTTTCTAAAGAAACTTATTCGGCAGGTTTTGCTCTCATTCTTGATTACTTCCACCAAGTTTGCCAGCCATGCGGCATTTCTTTCCGGTGAAAATTGATTCTAAAATCCACCGTTCCCTTGGCCTCAGTTCAGATGATTTCTTCACGCAACACAGCATTTTAGATGTCGCAAACACTCCCCACATATTAATAACCGCTCCCCGCTTCACTAACAAAACTTTGAGGATTGTATTAGGTCATCTCAGGCATGAAATCGCTCATCGTTTCCAGTCACTTCAGCCACTCAGCATGGTTACGAGTGTCATTCTAGTAACGTTTGTGACGTCAACGCTGGGCCACGCGAAACATCGTCCCTGGCCATGGTTATAGTTTCGATTTAGGTTTACAGTTTTCGCTGCTTTAAAATGGTTTCACTTGCTATTTTGCACAGCGATCTGTTGTGGCGGAGAGAGGAGACTGTGAGGAATGTGATGCGACTCAGACCCGAAATATTCTGCTCAAGATATTCAGAAAACCCCGGGAGTTACCCTTTAATAAGGACGCCACGTTTTATTGCATTATGCTGCCCGCTTTTTAACAAATGCCATTGTATGCCATCTGAGGATTGCCTGCCCTCTCTGGTGCCGCACTCAGCGAAAGCGCTGCCTCTGCTCGTCAGCACAGGCTGGTAATCAGATGCGCTGGCCTTAAATCGAGTTAAGCATGGTGTGCGAGAGGCTCTGATTGAGTACGAATGCATGAGTCTGGCAGCGGAGAATCGAGGGCGCTATATCGGTTTCGCCTGGCAAACAGTGTCGACCTGGTAAACAGCGCTGCTCCAGCGTGGTTTTAGTCAGTGAAGGAGTCTGAATGCAGGGTGACTCGAAGACCGCAGGTTCGAATAAATTATCCAAAAGTAAGTTTTGAATGTGCAAACATAACATGTACGCACGTATGGGCGCTAGCCATTCCGATGTTCATTTCAAGACATGGTGGCAACAGAACCTCGGACGATTTTTATGATAATCAACACTGCTTTTAACACTTGCGCTCACGCATCTACTTTCCTGACTTGTGGGCGCGAAAACTAAGGTGGAGCAGAGTGTTCATGGCTAGCAAGTGCCAAAGTGCATAGCGAAATTGTCAACATTTCTGTTTTGGAAGCTTTCTGATTGTTTTCCGCACTGTTTTTATGGCATCACTTGGGATCAAACCTGCTTTTTGACTGCTTGCACTTCAAATGGACGTGTTGGTAACAATACCGATCAGTTCAATGTCGTCATCGAATCCTCTCTTTATTCTTGCCACATATGATTTTACGGAGCCATCGGCAGCGTGACGCATTATGCCAGCGTAATGTTCGCAGAAAACTCTCACTAATGCTCCAGGCACCGCCTGAATGCTGGCACAAGTGCCCTAAATAGCTTAGCGGCAGGTACTGGCATGGCTCAGTTCACAGAGGGCGATGGAGTAACGGTGCCCAGCCATCTTTGCAAACAGAGACCTGCATGCCTACGGCTAAAAGCCTTCTCGTTTTAGCCGTCTTTGAATCATCACCGAGTGGGTGAATAATACACAGCATCACCCTTGGCGCCAGTCCTGTACATTTCACTGCCTCCAGGATGAGGCTAATTTCCTTGTAACGCCGGTGCAGTACCCTGCTCCAGGTAAACTGTAAGTGATTGCGCATTGTTTGTCTCCTGTTTCGAAGTTTATCTGTTCTTTCACCTGCGCTCCCAGCTCAGAGAACATCTCTGTTCATGCGTCCTTGAGCATGAAAAAGAGTCGCGCCAAAATCACAGTATGCGCTTCGTGCCGTGCAGCGGAACAGACATAAAGCGAGTTACCAACAAACGGAAAGGAAAAATAAAAAATAGAGCCATCCCGTGCCACTAATGAATAACGGGCGTGCGTCACTACCGAGCCGGCCAAAATCGCGACCAGATGCCGCCTTAACGTTTCCCACAGAAGCGACCGCCAGAATGCTCACGCAACGCTATGCGGTCGGCCGGCGTTGCATACGTGAGCGTGTTCGGCCGGCACGGCTGCTGCAAAAGACAACTTGGGGGCTTAGGGCGATGCGCAACGTTCCCCTGAGGGAGGCCGGCATTAGTCAATTAGATGCCCCCTTGTGCAATTGGCCCCGAGAAACGATCTCGGAGACCGCCGACGAGCCAAGGACGCGCCGTCCGCTCCTCGGCAGCAGAAATCAGCGCGCGCTATACCGACAAACAAGTTGCGCCCGTCCAAGTGAAATTACTTCCTCCATCAATGGAACGGCTGCGTCGCTCTGAACGGTGAACCAATTTCTTCCTCGGAGACGGCAGTCACGCTATTAATGAGAAACAGTGGTGACACCTTTGTATGTATAATACACGGCCACCAACGTGGAGCGCGCTGCGATCTAAGCGCCGCGAGCGTGTATGTGCGGAGATGCGTGTTCACTAGCAGTTTGGCCTTCTAAATGGCTGCCGTCATAAGATGAGAAAGGAAAGCGACACTCGGTTGTGCTGCGCCCCAGAGTCTTATGGGGTCTTCGACTGGCCATTTTGATCCTCTGGCTCAGAGCGTGAAGGTTGGGGCGAGCTCTGAAACCAAGTCTGAGGCGGCGCCGTCAAGCCGAATATGCGAGTCACTTTGAGAGAAGTCACGTGACGGGAACAAAACACGAAAACTTTTTTCTTGGCACCGACTGGGACCTTTGGCGGATTTTGTTTATCCGGTATCGTACCTTTCCATTAAGGAAATACCATAATCCATCATCACGGGCCGCAACGGTGGCTCAGTGGTTATTGTACTCGGCTGCTGACCCGAAAGAGGCGGTTTCGATCCCGGCCACTGCGGTCAAATTTCGACGGAGGCGAAATTCTAGAGGTCCGTGTTCTGGGAGATGTTAGTGCACGTTAAAGAACCCCAGGTGGTCGAAGTTTCCGGAGCCCTTCACTACGGCGTCCCTCATAGCCCGAGTCGCTTTGCGATGTTAAACCCCCATAAACCTTAAACCATAAACAATCGTCAGGGCCGTTTGATCGGCACCGCAACACGACTTTCGAGCTTGGCTAGTGTCGTCATCCCGATCTGCTCGGCAGCTGACACTGCTACTAAAAGCCACAAAAACATTGCACGTTCACTGTTCAGATGTATATTATTTGTGCTGCACGCACTAATGAATACCTCTACTGCATTTGCGGTCACAATAACAGAGCCGCAAATATGTCTCATCAGAAATGCAGGCGTAAAGACACCGCAGAAGGCCCCTCGCGCTAAGCCTTTGCCATACTTGCAAACACCGCTGGTTATGCACAACGAAGGAACGCTCCGCGACACCGGCACGTACTGATGAACTTCGCTGGCGTGAAGCTCATGCACAACTAGACTGCAAGAGCGTCAAAACATTGGGACAGAGCCACTTTGCCGCCCGCCAACTACGACCACCCCATCGCATATTGCCGCCGTGCCGGTGCAGTGCTAGCATTGGTGTTAATACCCACGTGACCCAGAGCGCCCCAACCGCTCTGGGTTGAAAGCCGGATCACCTCGAGGCGCTCTGAGGGAGAGGCGAGCGCTCGGAAATAGTCAGCCGATTGTGGACCGAGCGTCCGGTTTGTACCTGCTTTTGCGGCATTTGCGGCTTTTTGCGGCACAGTATTACCTGTGTTGGTGGACACCAGAAAACCGGTGAATCGTGTTAAGTAGTAAGCTTTTAACTAATTTTTAATAATTAACTTTTTAGCCAGCAGAGTTAGGCGCCTAGTTGCAAATAGAGATTTGTAGCCGGTCGTTAGTAATAGCCATATCACTCTTTTAGAATTTCGAAAGCGCGATTACGCTTGGCGCTGTGGCTCCACAAAATTTGGCTTTTTCGACTAGGTACGTGCACTGGACGGGTTACTTTGCCTGCATGCTTTCGAAAGCACATGTATTTTCGCACGATGCAGCCAAATTTTGTCGAGCCACATAGGCGAGGGTAATCGTGTTTTCGAAATTCTAAAATAAACTGATATGGCGGTTACTAACGACCGGCTACAAATCTCTAATGGCAACTAGGCGCATAACTCTAATAGTTGCAAAGTAAGCTAATAATAATTTGTTAGGCAGCTCACTACTTAAAGCTATTCATGGGTTTTCTGCAGGTGTCCGCCAACACTGGGAATACTATGCCGCAAAAGCCATATCTTTACACCAAAGAGCCTATTTTTGAAAATTTCTGAAAGTGTTCGCTGAAACACCCGGTAAATTGTCCAATGTTCTGTCGAAGTTTCTCAAAAGGCCGAGGCTTAGATGGACACAGCTCTTGTGCAAAACGAAGAAGTATATTTTCTTGACTTACGCTCGGGCACGACTGGCGCAGAGACTCGCATAATTACGAAACATATGATCGAGCATCAAAGAGCGCGCGACCCTCGCGGTTACGTCATTCAATTCAATTTTAATGTGAGAACATTATTTTGCTCATTGTGCGAAAACCACGACGCCATCAGAAACCCGTGGCCGAAGCGCGACATGCAAATGACGTCATCATCCCTCCTGGAACAATACGCCACCGGCGATCCCATCGCCACGTATCTCAAAGAGGGATTAAGGCGCCCACTGATCCAGGAAACCAGTTAGGCGCCTTTCCTTTGCCCAAAATCAACGGAGTCTAAACCCTTCGTTAGTTTTAAGAAAAGGAAAGGCGCATAACTGCCTCAATTTGTAGGCGGACGCCACCGCCTATTCACAGCGCGACTGCGGTGTCCACTGATCTAGTGAGCCAGTTGCACATCCTGTCGAATTTACATATCATAAGAATTGCTTAGGTGCCCCCATAATTTTTTGTTCATAGATTTCCTGATCGCTCTTGGGCATTAACTTTTGCGCCGACTGCTTGGTACCCTCTTCAATGAGCGGACAAGAAAGAAAGAAAGAAAGAAAGAAAGAAGGAAAGAAAGAAAGGAAGAGAGAAAGAAGGAAAGAAAGGAGGCAGGAAAGAAGGAAGGAAAGAAGGAAAGAAAGAAGGAAGGAAAGAAAGAAGGAAAGAAGGAAAGAAAGAAGGAAGGAAAGAAGGAAAGAAAGAAGGAAAGAAAGGAAGGAAGAAAGGAAGAAAGAAGGAAGGAAAGTAAGAAGGAAAGAAAGAAAGAAAGAAAGAAAGAGAGAAAGAAAGAAAGAAAGAAGGAAAGAAGGAAGGAAAGAAAGAAAGAAAGAAAGAAGGAAAGAAGGAAAGAAGGAAAGAAAGAAAGAAAGAAAGAAAGAAAGAAAGAAAGAAAGAAAGAAGGAAAGAAAGAAAGAAAGAAAGAAACGCTGCAGTGATTCAAGAGGCGCCTTATTAGGCGCGCACTCCTCACCAGATCAGCCTCTGCGGCGGCGTCTTGCATGCGTAGTGAAGCTGCGAGACATTCCTCGTATGTCGCCATAGTCTCGTGCGTCCGTGCTGCTGAGAATGCGATCTAATGACGACAGCAGCTGGACTCTTATGCACGCTCTTTCCTTAGCAATATGTATAGTACCTGGCACAGCGCCCCGGGCTTTCTAATTATTGACATTCGCGCCAGCTATTCGCAGTTCAGCTGGGATAAATTCTTCTCGCTACTCCGCTCACAACCTCGTTACAGCCCCTCATAGGCTCAGACGCTTTGGGACGTTAAACCCCATGAAACCGAAACAAAAATCTGGAGATTATGCAACTTTGTTTTAGTTCTGGGCTTGTCGCTAGTCTGCAGGGGCTCTCGACGTTGCGAGCTGGCTTGCGGACTCTCTGCCGATACGCCTTTGAGTGCTGCCTCTGGCAAGCACGGCAATAAGGATAGTTCCCGTTCACATTTCAGCTTTTGCGCCAAGACCTTGTTTCGTACAGTGAATGGAACTTATGTGACAGACTCGATACGCATCGCGCTGTAGCAATTCAGCCGCCCGCCGCAGTGGCTGAGCGGCTATGGCGTTCCCCTACTTAGCCGCGCAGCGGCTGCATTTCGAATGAATGAAAATTAAAAATGCAAAAAACACCCGTGTCCTGAGATTTCGGGCATGTAAAGAACCGCTGTAGTTAGCAATGAATCCGTAGCCCTGCACTCCAGAGTTTTTCTTAGCCCATGTGTAGCTTCGGCGCAGAAAATTCGGTAACTTATGAAAGTTCCGTACATAGCTTGGTTATATTTAGCAATATCCACAAGCCAAAATGTATGGGCACCAGTTGAAAATTTTCAGGCACAACACAATGGCTGTAGTTCCTGGTGCTGCGGGGCGCAAGGTGCTAACCCGAAAGACCAGGGTTCGATCCAGGCCGCGTCGGTCGCATTTCGAGGGAGCCGAAATGTTAAATACCCGTGTCCCTGTGCGGTGTGAATGCACGTTAAAGAACCTCACGTTGTCGCAATTATCCGTAGCCCAGCACTGCGGTGTCCCTCATAGCCTTAGTCGCATTGTGGCGTTAAAGCTCATCAACCAAACCAAGCAGACCATTTCCATTCACAAGGCATCATTCATTACGTGTAGTAAGAAGTGAAATGGTCGAGCTCTCTGGCCCTCTCAACGTGACTGTGGCCGAGAACGGGTTAGCGAGCCTGCGGTTTCCTGTTTGCCACCAACCGTACTCTCCCCGACAGTGTCAAACGGGTGCATCGTCACTAAAATTGCTCCGATGAGTGCTAAAAGGAGTAACCATTCTTCAGAAAAACTCGCAGGCTCTCCTCCATCGTTCTGTGGAAAAGAAGCGGCGCCAGTAACCGTGCCGAATGCGAAATGATCACCCTTTCCGTCCCCCAGGGCCAGCTCTATATGTATTACACTCCCATGGTCCAACAAATGAGTTCCGAAGAAACGTCCCGAAGGCGATGACCCCTCACGCTGGGGAGGACGCCCCTCAAAGAAAGACCGAAACCGGCGAGCGGGGATACACTGGTATTGAGATCACTCCGGGAGACCATGTTCATCCGCACGGCAGACACCGAAGTGGCGATCGAAGCAATTCCATCCTCCCCGTGACGCTTTCCGTTCGGTAAATCAATACTCAACGTTAAATGGGTGCTAGAAGAACAAATGTGTTGATGTTTGAGTCTGTTTTCAATCAGCAAGTTGGGTAAGTCCTCAAGGCGTGGAAATAAGGTTGCGAAAATAAAAGGGCGGGAGGAAAGGCAGGGTGGAAAGGGTGAGAGGGGAGGGGGCACTGCCCTTTTTCTTGGTCGCACACATTTGTCGGGGCTGGCACCTCAGTCAGTAATCGAAAGCGCTCTGGAACGCTTCGCTTTGCAAGCGGCTGAGCATAGTACGACGCCTTTCCTGTCACAGCGAACTACAGGATTCGCAAGCCATCCTGTTTGCAGCCTCGAACCGCGCCGCACCTGCGCTCGAGGGAAGCCTCTTTGAAATCGTACGATGAGGCCGCATTGATTCAGTCAATGAAGCTGGAACGGCACAGCCAATGACTCGCTCTGAGCTATCCCGAAAGTTCGCTGAGCGAGGGCAAAGACCTTCAGCACTTGCACTCAGTCGGTAGCGGTGGGCTTATTGCGGTAATAAAAAAAAAAAAAGAAAGAGTACGGCCGAGTGAAAATGCGGCGCCTCTGTGGCGCTAGCCTCCAACCCTGAAAACAGGAAACGAAGATCCTTTTTATGCATTTTTTGTCACGAATCGCCGCGGTCTGCTCGCGGGGAAAGGCAACACATCCGCTCAAGAGACGATGCATTGCTTTTATAATGTGCTAGGAACTGCGGCTGCTTAAATGAAGTCGAAATTTCACCATTCCAATTTTCCAGTGGAAATGCTGCGGCGAAGAAATTTGAGCTTTGACAGGGCGTGAACAGTCATGCTCGCCCCGGCGTTTTAGAAATGAGAAGAGAAAGCAAAAGGGGCAGAAGTGTACTGCTGCTATATGTGCCCATTTCCTTATTTTCTTTTTCTCGCAATCAACACTTTTCAAGGGAAGAAAGAAAAAAAAAACGGTAACTCTTGACTTAAAGTTCATTTCCCTTCAGAGTGCATCTATTTTTGTCCATTGCTGGCAGCCGGACAGCCGTTCCTTCCCCCCTTGTCTTCCCTCGCCTCCACAACCGAGAAGCCTTCTTGACTCGCACAGCATTCTGCGTGCATACGCAATCCGTTAGCGAAGTCGCGCCATCGTCGCCGCGCGAACTCCGACAGTAGCGCGCTTACGCGCCCACGCTGGCCGCAAAGTACTCGCCCTGGGGATTTGGAGGCGCAAACAGCGGCGCCTGGACTGGAAAGCGCGTCAATCTACGCTGAAGGGGCAATTAACCGGATAACGGAAACTGCTTAATTCGCACTCGCTCAGGAGCAGTAGAATAGGAAGCGTTGTTCTTTAACTGAGCCAATCACGCGATTTTTTAAGCTAGCCAAGGTTGTTGAAAGATTAGAAAACAACGTATATGCTTCGACGCCCGGGCTTTCCCTCTCCTTTGCCCGCTTTCCTTTAGCAAGGCTCCTGGCAACACCGTCGCCAAGGCAGTGCGACGCTCGTGGCCATTCGCCGCAGGCCGCTTGATGCACCGCTCCGCTACCCTCTTCCGGCACCTGTTGGCGTAACGCATAGGGCGGCGGCGTATATGCCGCGGCGACGCTCAGTAGCACCTCGTGTGGGTCAGCCTTTAGCCGCCAAAAAAGCGCCGGGAAATAAGCGCCATGAGACGAGGATAGAGCGAAAGCCCCGGCTCGCTCAGAGTTTACCGCGAAGCGCCCCGGGGCGGCGAAATTTATGCGCGTGCGCATTACCCAGGCTCTCGAAACGACATTCCCGTGCGGCGCTGCATGCCACATCGAAGCGCAGTCGTCCCCCCGCGACCACCTTGAGGGGATCATTACGGCCGGCAAGAAAACATAACTCTTCCTGCAACTCTGTTAAGGAAAGCCACCCGTATTTCCTTGAGCGAGAGGTACGGCCACGCGAGAGCCTTCGACGGAGATATCGGCTCATTCGAGCGCGCAACTGTTGCTTGCTTTCCGAGCTACTTACTTCCCTCGTGCCTTTCGTCGGCGGTGAATACGCACGCACGGAAGACCATTCCGATTGCGATCTGCTGACTGCTATTTCAGCGGCCCCGTGCGGCGTTCCCAAGAAGAGGGCGCAGCTGGGGACGATTCGCTCCTCCCGATTCAGAAGGACCCTTTACTTTGCCCACCCTCGCAACCGCGCTGTCCTGTCTGCCTCCTCATCCTTTCTTCCTTGCGAGAGCGCCGCTCGGTCATCATCCGTGCTCTTCAGTGAACACAATGCTCTTTCGAATCGGCGCCAAGGCCGCACACAGTGCGTGTGATTCAATTTCAGGTCTCATCAGTAGTGTGCTCCGACGCAAGCGAAGGCCCCCTTCCATCAATGGTCCCTTTTCCCCACAATTATAAGGTATCGGGGTGCTCATTTCCCCTAACAGAGGTTGTAATTTGTAATTGAAAGGTAAAATTAAATACTTTATTTCAATATCGAGCATTTTCAAGTAACAATAAGGTCGTCCCCCCCCTAGAAGTTGGGCTGTCTTAAATGATATGCATGTAATAAAAATGAAGAAACGGAACGATGCCTCGTGTTTTACATGTTCTTCAGGGCAGGCAACCGCAACGTATCACGGCCATGAGAGCATCCGAACGTTTATTTGTGCCATGAACCACAGTCTGCCACCACTCTCACCATTTAGCCGCGGAGAGAGTTCGCGTTTACCTGAGCTTTACACACAGAGCACCCCGATTTCACTCACCACTGAGCTGAGAGCTTTTCGACTTGAAAGTAAGCCCGTTAGTTTGCATGGAAAGCACGCAACATAAGGCTGCGCTGCAGCCGAAGATTCAAGGGCATAATCCTTCTCCACAGATAAAAGCAGCAGCGACGATTTAATTGCACTTACGCATTTTTTACGCAAGACGATTAATTGCATTTAATTGCAGTACGCATGTGGACGGAGGCGTTGTGATCACTCAATGCAGATGGACTGAAATCCATCCAACTACAGCAAACCACATCGGAGGCCTCTCTCGGAACAGCCGGTCATGTTCTTGTTAAAATTTATGGCGGCTGTTGTGAGAAACCAAACAAGGTTCACGTGCCGCCCAAAAGAGTCGATCTTTTGTCTGTGCGCTCCATCCACTGAAAATCAAATTTGAGGGACTTTGTTAATTGTACGCATAGCCTATAATCTGACGGGAATAGCACGCAACAGCAACCCGAGGGGAGCGCTTTCAAGAACCTTTGATGTCTGTACGTCATGCGCTGCTCGTACAGATGATAGCGTCCAATGTTGCAGCCTGCGACCACAAGTTTTCGCTTTAGATGGTGGAAATGTGTCTTTTTCGTGCCCCTAGTTTGCCGCGTTACTCTCGCTGCTTCCAGTGCATTGGTGGCTGCTCAGGCATGGAGCTTCGAGACAAATCTGTCACGTTTTAACCCCAGAAAAAGCTTCTGCGCCAGAGTGCCCGTTGCCACCACTCACTATTCGCAGTGCCGCACTTTATCTCCTGATTTGATTATAAATTTACTAATTATTAAAGACGAACGCAGAGCGTGGAAGTGACAGCGATAACTGTCGCCTTCATTGTTTATTGTGCTTGCGCAAGAAAAGTACCGTGGCAGAAAAGATTTCTCTCTGGCACTTGTCCGTCTTGCTCCACAGCCTCAAAACTAAACCGAGGTGACGATGTGTTCGATCGCAAACGAGTTATTTTTGCCCATAGTAAGTGATGGAGACAATTAGCGATCATTCATATGTTGCGCTCTTTCGAAGCAGCGACGGAAGTTAACACAAGCAGAAGAAACGATCTGAAACTCATTAAAAGCCATAAAGGGCCATCATTGAAGCCTATGCGGTAACAAAATGATAAGAATTTGAAACATGCTTTTAGTGCTTTGGTATGTGCAGTATTAAGCAAGAAAATCTTCAGGTTACGTTATAGTTCGCCACTTATGGGCTCGAAAATTACGATGTTCAAAATTTTGATCCTTTTGTCTGTTCGTGTGTTTTTGTACGTGGTTCTAACGCATTTATTGAATTTTTCTCAATTCGTAGAAAGGAACAAGTTAAATGGCCCGGGTCATGTGTAATAGCAGTGTATATATAGCCCATGTGACGCATAGTATAGTCTGACAATCGACCACTAACGAGAGCGGGTGGGTAACCCGCATACAGCGTACCAGTTATATTTCCAGTTCAAGTCATGTATTCCTTGCGCGAGAAGCAAGTGGCATATATGTACGCTCAAAGTAATCGCCTATAACATATACTTAAGCACTAGTTCCTAAAATGCCCGAGGATTTTCAATCTCTATTTGCTCTTTCTTTGAACAAATGGCGTCTGGCGTTGAACACGAGAAGTTAAATAAACAAAACATCTCCTTCTGACTTGCACCCATTAAGAGAAGTTAATAGCTTCCGGCACTCATAGTGCGCGAAGCGCTATTGTGTGCATTGTGAAAGAGCGCAGGCCACTGGCATTTTGCGGTTCTCACTTTCGCGCATGTTTGAGCGTTCGTTGTCACCAGCGTTATGAACAAAGACAAAAATGATTGATTTCTGATGCCCGAACTCTAACAAGTCGAAGTCACTTCAGGACTTCCTCGTGGCGACCGGTTTATTTGTTTGTTATATATGTGCGCATGCATCGAAACCTTAAATGGTTGAATGAAGTGATGCATATTGAATTTGTTTCTGTACATAGGATAGAAATGACAAACTAGTGTTGGATGCGCGGCTTGCACTTTGCTTGCATTTCTACGATTCACATCTAAGGCTGTTTTTGTTTGTATACTACGTCGAAAAGCTGTAGATGCACATGCCTGCGGCACCACGGTGCGCAGAGCTACAAGCAGCGTGGTAAAGTACATCACTTTTGGCTGCTGTACGCTTCATTTAGTATGCGCAGTTCGACCCATCCCCTAACACAGAGACAGAGCCAACATCATTGGTTATTGATCAAGTTTCTTCCTCACATCCCCAACTATCTGATCATACTGTGTTCGAAACACGTGCTCGTTCTGTTTGTCTGTTTGCCGACTCGCTGTCAGTTTCAGTGGAACCTTCATGGCGAAAAGCGTCAAGGTGTCAGCAGAAATTACTGCTAATCTTTCAGGACTATCGAACAGCGGCACAACCGTGCCTTCTCACCAGCGCGTACTGTGCAACTCCGGCACCATTACGCCGCCAAAGGAGAGGCAGGATAATCGTCTAGTCGGAAACCAATCAGTGCTTGATTGGCTCCCGTACCAACCGTGCTGGTTGGTTCTACAGGTATAGGCAAGCCTGTTAGAGTTAGAATTACAGCGGAAGTCTAGTGCACAACGATTATTGCCCTGCCCATACTCTTCCACCATACGTTTCGCGCGAAGATGTAGGCTACTTTTACGGCATTTTGTGGCAGTTGCGCAGTTAAGCACCCATCTTTCGCCAGCTGGCGCTGAGTGAAAGCAAGCGATGCTGCCAGGACCTCCCGTTCTTTTTCTTGTGCCCGATCTATATAACATGCAAGAATGTTGTCCGCAAAATAATATCTCTACGAACTTTGACGGCTGAAGATCATGTGGCTGTATTTGTCCCAGTCTGCTCAATTCACTGCAGACTGCATCGCAAATTGCATTGAAGAAGCCCACGCAGAGGGCATAGCAAGACGGCCTCTACAGACGTGCAGCCCCCGTCAAAAGTATACAGCCAAGGGGTTTCCTTGCGAGAACTGCATCGTTCCTCGTAGCATCCTCAGCGACTGTTATCTCTCGAAAGATAAACGGCTTCGGGTCCTCAATCCTCCGAAGCTTTGCATGGCTAGATGTGCTAGGGAGCCGCGCTAAACAACTTAGAAGGAAACCCCTTGGGCTGTTTACTTCTGACGAGGGATGTACAGTCTTGGTCAAAAGGTTTAAGGCCGAAGGCTTTTCGCTTCAGCCCCATAACAGAGCCATTACGGCACTATTAAATTCCGAAGAACCTTGAAATGCTAGCAAAAAAGTTTCTTCCGGATGTACAGAAGCTTCCTGCTTGACTTGTCTTTTCAATGATCCGCTACACGGAACATTCTAGGGACGTTCATTTCGCTGCAGATGAACACTGTGGCCTTAGGACTTTTGACCAAGACTGTACGTGCTACAAATATGGAGTGACGAGAATATCACTCCGCTGTGCAGAAGTAATCAGCTCCACCTCCACCAATGCCGTTTTTGGAGAGCACCCAGCTTGGCTCGGCGTGTTGAGATAGTAATTAAATTTCCGGGGATGTACAAGCTAAGCCTATGGAGAAAGCAGTTTGAAACTTCCGCGTCCAGAAGCCATTGGGTCCACATTCACTCGGGCTGTGCTTGGTGCACATGAAGCTGGACCCCCGCGTCGTTGCCTCGTTGCCTCCTCTACTACCGCGTTCTACTAGCGCTCAAGCTCGTTTACATGTGCGTCGGGCGGCAGAGTTAACACAGGACGACTAAATCAAAATGATGCTCAAGCAACCGATGGGTGCTGGGCGCCTGATTGTTAATGGTACGCATACGCCCCTTGCCAAGGCTGCTTTGCAAATAATGGACGCGGTTGAACCCGTGCTTCCGACTTTTCAATAGCGGGAAGTAAGCATGATTTGGCCGCCATATATACATTCTCCGTAGGAGTCTAGAACCGCATGTGCAGTCCCCGCCATAATATTACGAGCATGTTTCGGCAGTCAAACTCTTGTCATGCCTTACCTAACGAGAATTAGGAAGTACTTTATAAATATGCTAGCACATGCCACTGGTTCGCTCACGCATGAACCCAAGAAACCATCACATCATCTCTATGGAATACACGAGAAAATTTCAAACGCCCAAGCGTGCTCCGTATTATTGTGGTCGCACCTGTACAGCTTCCTGCATTCTGTCGTCATCGCTTCTCATATTAAGATAATCCACCCATTAAAGATTTCTTCCCTTTTGAATGAAGATATATAACGCAAAAATCGTGCTTGGTGCATCCACGACTGAGAGTTTTAGCACAAAACGGAGGCGTATGAGCATTGACCATATTGTGGGTTGCCGGATGCCTGCTGCGCACGCGCAATGGCAGGTGCACGCCCCACCTGGCCGCACACCACGTGGGACGTGCACAACGAGGTTCGGGTAACCTAGGATATTACATCTACGCTAGTACGTCTTCGCAATGCTAAAGCTCACTACTGACATGCGCTCTGCGTCATTTTATGTGCTGACGCGTCCAGAACGATAGTGCTTGCTCCCGCCGCGGTGGCTCAATGGTTGCGGCGCTCGGCCGCTGACCGAAAAGACGGGGGTTCGATACCGGCCACGGCGGCCGAATTTCGATGGAGGCGAAATTCGAGAGGCCCGTGTGCTGTGCGATGTCAGTGCACGTTAAAGAACCCTAGGTGGTCGAAATTTCCGGAACCCTTCACTACGGCGTCCCTCATAGCCTGTGTCCCGTTGGGACTTTAAACCCCGATAAACCAATAAACCAACGATAGTCTTTACTTTAAATTTGGTGCTTCTTGGCAAGGACCCTTTTGCATACTACAGCCCTGCTTACAACTCTCATACTGGCAGCTCTTGAGAAGTCTGAAGGAAGCGTCACAGGTTGCCGTGAGTCGCTGCCGCGAAGAAGCCATAGGCATTCATTGTGGATGTGCGGAGCCCTTTTATGTTTACGAAGGCACGTGTTTCGCGGTGCAGCACGCAGCGAACGCCAAGGCCTTCCTGCTGCGCGCCTCAGTGCGTCCCATGACCAGGCGATGGGCCCGCCTATACTTACTTACTCGACAAGAATGTGCGACTTGTATACACGCAAAGTTGCCTACTCTGCCCGTGTCGGTGTGTGTGTGTGTGTGTGTGTGTGTGTGTGTGTGTGTGTGTGTGTGTGTGTGTGTGTGTGTGTGTGTGTGTGTGTGTGTGTGTGTGTGTGTGTGTGTGTGTGTGTGTGTGTGTGTGTGTGTGTGTGTGTGTGTGTGCGCGCGTGCGCGTGCGTGCGTGCGTGCGTGCGCGCGCGCGTGTGTGTGTGTGTGTGTGTGTGTGTGTGTGTGTGTGTGTGTGTGTGTGTGTGTGTGTGTGTGTGTGTGTGTGTGTGTGTGTGTGTGTGTGTGTGTGTGTGTGTGTGTGTGTGTGTGTGTGTGTGTGTGTGTGTACGTACTATGGAGTTAATCTTGTGATGGTACTGTCACGCGTACCGTAAACATGGTTAAAACATTAAGTTGGGCTAGTTGGTAACGGCTTGAAGGAATCATATTCTTAGCGGTAAGAAACAGACACAACATCAAGACACACACAAGGTGTCCTGTGTGTGTGTGTCTTGGTGTTGTCTCTGTTTCTTACCGCTAAGAATATGATTCCTTCAAGCCGTAAACATGGATTAAATTACTTTGCAATTGGAGAGCACATACAAAAAAGCGTGAGTGTTTGAACTCCTCCTTAGTTAATCTGCACAACGCTGCCCCTGTACTGCTCCATGGGCAACTAGTGACAGGTATGCGCCTTTCTATGTAAATGTCGAGAAAAGACTACCCCTACAATGAGAACTTAAGCCGTTTTGTCCCCTTATTTTTTTTTACTGTTCTGAATGCATCGATGCGGGTCATAACACTGGAAGCCTAGAACGAACATGGTATGAGAAATTTGTAATAGCGAGCTTGCTGCTATGGCGTTTTGAGGACGCGCGGCCCTCATAAAGTGCAGCGCAACTTGTGCCTTGATAAAGGAACGACTGGAACCATCCGCCCGTCAACTCGAGCCGGCGTGCGACAGCGGAGCGCTAGAGAAGCCCCGGTATCTTCCTACCTGTTACAAAAACGACTCCTGCTCTCCATCGCTCTTAAACACCAAAGCATGCGGGCAGCTTTCACCACTGACAGCCGTACAGCAGCAGTACGCCTCCGTGGTCTGTTCGATATTCGGCAGCAAGCCGGTGCTTATATGGAGGTGCACTATCTGCCTAAAAAAAAAATGCGTCATAAGTGGATACATGCCACTGGCGCGCATACCTCAATACGCGTAACTGTCGGTGCGCCAGCTTGTAACACACACGTGCGCTACGTAAGCGTCCTCTCTCGCATCGCTTCCCCCTTCTGTTTTACTGTTCTTCCGAAGCAATATTCGTACCCGCAGCATAATGGAAGGGCATATTGCTAGAACGCCCAGCGTTTATTTCGCTATGTTCTTTTTTTATAGTGGAACGGAATGTTCTCCAATAAACCTTGTCTGCATGTCGCTTCGGCTTTCGGCAAGGGTGTTTTCGTGTAGCAAGTGCTCTCATGGACCGCAGAATGATACTCTGATTAAAGTAAAAACAGTGATATCAAGTCCATTTAGTTTGTTTCGGCAGGCTCTTAAGTCCGAAGTATGCACTCAGGGCAAAGTTGATGTTATCAGTGCCTACCACCGCCAGTTCTCTCTCGTAATGTGCAGGAGCGGCGCTGTTATATTTGTACATTCTTGCATTTATACACGTGGCGACCGTGCTACGAGAGAGCCTTACTGACTCACTCCTAGGCGGCTTGTAAGTGTACATATCGGGCCTGTGACTGTCGCGTAGGCAGTGCGTGTAGCCCATGACTGGCTCATTTTAAGTAAACGTATTGGATACTTCTCGTGTCGAGGAAGAGAGGATCGACCGTCTGGCAGCTCTGCCACAGTAATATGTTGCGATGGATGAAATAACGAAAAACAAGTGTCCCGGCAGCCTGGTGACAGGCAGACGAAGTTATTGTTGTTGTACTCTGAGTGGCACATACCCGCAGCGGGCAGGCGAAGTTGTTGCTGCTGTTGTTACCTCAAAACAGACGAAGTTATTCGTGCTCCATGCTCGCTGTTCACGGCTCGCGCTTTCTTCGTCCTCGTCGCCCGGTCGCAACGAGTCGTCGCCACACTCGTAAATCAACCAGCTGCATCCGGTGTGCCCTGGCCAAGGCTGCGGCTATGGACAGGGTCTTTGGTGCTTGATTCATTTTGCGTTTCACTTTCTACAGCGCGAACCCTCTCATAGTGGTCTTTTAATGGTGGTCTTTATAGATGAAAATCTTTGGCTTCACGATAAATTATTCGAGGATAGGAGTATTGAGCAAGTTCTGTTACAGAGAGCGCAACAAATGTTTGATCGCAATCCGTTAAGTTGCACCGCCGGCATGCTGGTGTGCTCTACGGCACCACGAAGAACAGAGAACAAAGATGAGGAATTAGTTTATCCTAATTGGGAAGCAAACGCGAATCTCGCCCACTAGTTTTGAAAACGATGTTCGCTCAAGTCTCTCCTCATTTCTACGGACTTAATATTTCGCTTTCTACTGCTTTACATCAGTATAGCTCTTAGTGCGAAGGTTACCGGAAAATGAGTGTTTGTAGGCGCCGTTGTAGTCGTCAGAAACCGTAAATGCAGCCAAGAGTGACAGGGTGTTACCCACGGCAGTGCGATCGCGTGACGACCCCGTGCACTTAACCCGTGCCTGCCACCTGGCTTTAACTTTCCCAAAACAAACACATCGAAGGCAGACTCCCGGGAAAGACGTGTTTGCGTTAGTAATCATTTAGCCTGTGTGCAGCCAAGCGTGACCGAGAGGGGGGGACTTCGCACATATATACCCCATCTTTCTATATGTGCGCAGGTCGATCATTATGGCATGCCAGCCAGCTCCGATTTTCCGGATTACCAGGGGTGCAATCACCGTTCAATTTTTTTTTCTCCCTTCCCGCAGAATAACGTAAAGCGTAAGCAAAACGCGGTTTCCATCTTGGGCAATGCGTCCAATTACTGCCCGCACTCGGTGTCGACCTTATTTTTTCGTGCCGGCACGTGGGCGCGATAAACCGTTCCCAGTTTGCACGCCACGACAAACTGAGGCCAGATTGCTTCCAATCGGCCGAGCGCGCTATACGGCCGGAGAGAGCTGTTATAGCAGAAATGCTCGGAGGCGCGAGTCTCGCCCGGATGAATCTGCCCGCGGAGGTCACAAAGGCGACAAAAGGAGGCTTTCCCGCCCCCCGTTCACGAACTGCCGCCGCTATACGACTCGGGGCAACGCGTATCGCGCTTGCGTGCCACGCATCGCTTGGGGCCGGTGGTTGTGCCGTGCGCGGCCCCGTTTGAAGCTCATCGGGGGAAATCCGCTGATGGCGTGGCTCGCACAATGCGCCTCGCAGTGAAACCTGGCCGCCACTGTGGCCAGCGAGCGGAGAAGGTGGACCAGAGGGAAGCAGGAACGGTGGTCCCAAAGCGACATTCAGCTAGATGCTCGCTCTGCCCTCCTCTGGGCGACGAGACCTGAGATTGGCTCGGCCGGCGATGACATCGCTGGCCCAGTGAAGAGCCCATTTCGATCGGGGTTGGGTCCGTTCCTTGCACCTGATGCTAACGTCCTGAATCTACCTTGGTACTTTAGCGGGCGTGTCTAACGCTTACAAGTGGGCTCCCCGAACTGATTGCAGGCGCTTTCAAACAAGTTGGAGGCTTATCAAGGTTAAGCCCAGTGGATGCGAAGCAGCCTTCGTTTTGCATTCATATTATTAACGTCCTTAGCGTTTGGAGGCATCTTGACCGCATACACGCCCGGCGCAAAGACGCTAGCGCGGTTGCGGGCACAGAGACTGACGCGACGGCGGGCGCGCGCCGCTTCATCCCTGGCGTGACGTCACATATCATGTGATGCAGCGATGGTGTGGCGCCGTCGCGCGCGACGCGGCGGCGGCGCGAACCGAAGCGTGGAGGCCTCCGCCGGGCGACGTCCGACGGCGCGATATGAGGCCCCATCTGCAGCCGGTGTGACGTCATCACGTGACGTCACATCATGTGATCTCACTTCAAGGTCAATGGTGGCCACCGCCGGGCGTCGCGCGAAGGCCCGAAACCTACGTTAATATGCTTCGCATAAAATTCCTAAAGATAGGGTGTTAGAAACCCGACCGTGGCGGCTGCGTTTCGATGGAGGCGAAACACAAAAAGGCCCCCGTGTGCTGTGCGATGTCAGTGCACGTGAAAGACCCCCAGGTGGTCGAAATTATTCCTGAGCCCTCAACTACGGCACCTCTTTTTTCCTTTCTTCTTTCCCTCCCTCCTTTACCCCTTCCTTTAGGAGCGGCTCGGGTGTCCACCGAGATACGTGAGATAGTTATTGTGCCATTTCCTTTCCTGAGAACCGATTTTCATTTTCATTTTACCACTATCCCAGTCGCGACTGTAGTCGGTTACTTAAAAAAATCATACTGCTTATCTACCTCATTAACTGATATTTACTAATTTTTCAACTAACACAGTCAAGTAATTAGTGCCAATGGCGAGTTAATACCATCAGAGAACACTACGCCATATCAGTTTCTGAAACGAAAAAAAAAAAGTTGTCCTCTAAAGTCCAGCAGCGCGAGGAAATCCGCCGCTTTTCTTCGAAAAAAAATATCATACTGAGCTCATGAGCCGCACAGGGAGCTGAATGCGAGCGCAGCGTCAGCTAGTGACGTGTTATAGCGCCTTCGGCGTCAAATTGGAACTGCCTGCGCTGATGTACCACATTATGCGCTTTGTTTGTTCTACCTCGTCACTTGGTGTAAAGTAGAAATTCAGTCATCGGCAGCTACGTGGTAGTCATTTTCTTAGAGCGACGAAGGGGAAGAATGCATTCAGTAAGGCTGAGATCTGGGCTTTTTTTGCGCTGTTCACCAGTAGGAAGAATGCATGCCGGGGCACAATAAAGCAGACAGTTCAAATTTCGCGCCGCAGTCACTGAAGCACGTCACCAGCGAACGTTTCCTTTGCGCTGGGCTTCCTGTGCGCTTCATGAGCCCAGTTTTGTTTGTTTGTTTGTTTTTTGTCGGAGGAAAGCATTGCATTTCCTCGCGCTGCAGGACTTTAGAGAACAACTTTTTTTTTTCGTTTCAAAAACTGATATGGCATCGTCCTGTCCGTGGCTACGAATCCGCCATTGGCACTTAACACCGCACTGTGTTAACTAAAACGATAATATGTAAATCTTAGTCAATGAGCTAGCTAATTAGTATACTTTTTAAATAGCGACGTCCGCCCTGGCTGAGCTTGCGTTCCTGAAAAAAAAATTTAATTTCAAACAGCCTATTTTCAGGAACTTTTGAAAGTGCTCCCTGAAACACTCGGTATAGCGGGCGCATGGAGTAACTTGAACCAGGCATGACAAAAAAAAAAATGGAAAATCGCAAACAGATGAAAGCGAGTTCTTACCGTTGGCAGCCTTGCTGATCAACAAAGATTTTTTTTTGATATTGACCCCATTTATTAATCAATGCAAACAAAGTACGCAATTCATCACTTTTAATTCAGAGTCCTATAATTGAATTGAATTGAATTGAATTGGCTTTTTATTTGCAGGAAACAATACAGATGAATCCCTGCGGATGGCGTAAGGCTAAAGGCTTGGAAGCCTGACGAGGCCTTAGCCCCCTCACATCAGTTACAGCCTGCAGCAGCAGCAGACACACATTTTCTGAATTTAAGCATGTACGCGGTTGCAATAGGATAACATGTTCACGCTTTTCAATTACAACACAATGAATACGAGAAATACACAGTACAATGTATACACAGTAAGAAATACACAGTACAGTACAGTATAATTACTTTCAGTAGCGCGTCGAGAAACACCCGATCCGATGGTCTGCGGCAAGCTGAGTTCTTGTGTTATTATTTCATCCCTGCATTAAGGAAGGCCCTAGAATTATGAAGAGAACAGTTGTGAATAGTGATTGTACGAGTGGTAACGCGAAGAATCAGCGCCAGCTGATTTTTCCGGGAACCTTTTCCCGGGAGCCTTCGCATTAACAGCCTGTGCTGTAATAAAGGAACAATGTTATCTTCTAGTAGCGCGCCGAAGTCGCAGCACTCCCATGCATGTATTCGACGAAAGAAGCTAACAAGATAGCTTTAAACAAGCGACAATTAAGTCCCCCTCCCCCTCCCTCGCTGCAGTGGTCACAGACTTTTGGCGCAGCTTCCGAAATGACGAGAGGAGCGCGTCTTATTCACCACGCTTCTAGCGCCAGTCCACAGCTAGCCACGCCGAGCGCGCACTGCGCGTGGCTTAGACGGAACACGTGGGCGCTAGTCCCTGGAAATGTGCGATGCAGACCATTAAGGTACGGCTGTGCCATGATGCGATCTTCTCGATTGTTCAGGCCCAAGAACGTTCGGTTGCACGTTCGTCAAATGAAGACAGTGCGCCTAGCTCACCTCGCAGCTAACTAATTAAATGATGATGTAGGATCATAAAAAGCTTAAGTCCAGTCATAAAAGGTACCACACACCAAGGGGGGATCGTACAAACAACATGCTGTTAATTTCTAGCTTCAAAATAGCAAGCGATCAAAGTGAACAGGAGTAAGAGAGCTGAAATTGACACCATCCATGTCCAAACGGCGGGGATAACCACTGTGCTTTAGCACCGATGCGTATACCTGTTTCTGGTGGTGTCGTCATCGACAGACGTCAAGTGCTTGCTCTCTCCATCCGCATGACGCTAGCGGTGGAATCATATGTTAGTTTTCTCTCTCTCCACTGGCCTTCTCGAAGAGGAAGCCACGTTCAGCTAAAGAATGGCGTGAATTGCTGAAGGAAAATTACAGATGCCATGAAAAGGTATTAAATACACGCTGCATTTCTACTGCACTGGTTCGATAATGATCATTGTAAATGTGCGCTGATACGTCGTCTGCTGTCATTCCAGCTCTTGAAGCAGGCTGCTTTAAGTGTTGTGGTGAATCAAAACTACGTATCAGCGTTTATATTGCAGTTTTTTTCGTGCCTCCCGTGACCTAAGCGCCAACTTGACATCACAGACATCGTTTGGTTGATGAAATCGAAACTGGAACAGCATAAAGAAGAAATTCAATTGCATGTTATTTAGCTGTCGTAAGCGAACACCACGCGGTGATACATGTATTCTAATGTCTAACGAACCATTTGAGAAAAGAAAACACGCAACAAAATTAGGCACCTATAATCCCTTGAGTTTTGAGAAATTTCAGTGGGTTGACATTCTTTGCAGTGCGCTAGCATTATTTGGGAATCGGTCTTTTGCACTTTTAAAGCGAAAGCTTTACTACTTGCACTTTCAGCCTTTGCCGTGGCGCAGCGGTGCCACCATTGACCTTTAGTTGACCTGTGTGTGACGTCATGTGTGACATCACGCCGAAGAGAAGGGCGACCGACTCGCGCCGTCGCAAGCCGCGGCGGTGCCACCACCGGCGCCTAACTCCTGCGCTCTCCGCTAGGAGCGCGACAGGTGCTTTGTGACGTCACGCCGAAGAGAAGGGCGACCGACTCGCGCCGTCGCAAGCCGCGGCGGTGCCACCACCGGCGCCTAACTCCTGCGCTCTCCGCTAGGAGCTCGATTGTGGCGTTACGCTGAAGAGATTAGGCTCGACTCACGTCGCTAGAAAGCAGTAGCTGTGCCAACCACCAGCGGCTTAACGTTGCTTCGCGATCTCGCGCCGTCCGAGTGCGACGGCGGGGCACATGAACGGCGGCCTGATTGGACTGGATTGTACTGGACTGGATTGGATTAGAATAGATTAGATTAGATTACATTACATTAGATTACATTGGATTGGATTGGATTGAATTGCATTGGATTGGATTGGATTGGATTGGATTCGATTGTATAACAGATGCATCGCCACAAGTCTAACCACACGCACCACCACCAGCTACAATACCAGCTGAACCATGGCGTAGGTACGGATATTGCTTTCGCAATTACCGGGCTTAAGCAAGCTAAGCCACAGCGAATTTTTTTTTTCTGCTCGCGCACCATTCAGAGCAAGCATCTTGCTCCAAACGCCGTGGTATTGGTTTTTTCATAAACGAAAACTGCTGTCGTAAACATCATACAGTAGAAGGATCGCTATCTTCATATTGTGCTGTTGGAAAATAGAAGGAAAGAAATTAAGTTCATCATGTAATATTCTGACACTCAGTTATAATCTGCGCACCTGTTTTATTGCTACAGCAGATTTAAAGAAAAGAGTGAAATAGCACGCGAACGTTGCTTGCTGGCTCTTGTATCAGTCGCCTTCCCAATGCATGCTGACCTACTTCACCCATGCTGTGCTGCGCAACCCCATCCGCACTCCAGTCATCGCCGTCTTCAAAATCCTATAGCACCGGAGCATTTTCTTCCTATCTTTGTATATGTCAAGATAGATTACTCAAAGTTTCGGTCAACATGTAACTTCTGCTGACATAAGGACTGCCGCTACTGCCGTCGCATCAAAATACGGAAATAAACGCTTGAACCGAGGAGTAATCCAATTGCGTTGCTCTACAAGAGCGCGCATCAACCGTTGTCAGCTGAAGAGACAGTACCTTGGGCGACAGCTACCGGCATGGGGCCCAATATAACCAAGCAACAAACCTAACCTGAGGCATCAGGCCACCTCCAGGGAAGTGTAGGAACTTTCATTTCCCCCCGTTATATAAGTAGCGTTAACAAAGCTGAACACTGCGTGGACACTTGGGAAGAAATTGTAATGAGAAGTCGTAACTGTCAGCGAGCACCGGTTAGTTATTAATCGCAGGCCTTCTATTTCAAACGCTGCGTGGTCAACGAATATAGTATGACAAAAAAAAACAGAAAAACGCATAAAGTACTCGCTGACGAGAACATACGTAATGCCCGCCACACAGCTGCGCCTCACCGCGGGCGCTAACAAGTGCGCGCGCGCGCAGCGTAATTGTCGCCGCGCCGAAGCATGAAAAATTCATCGCTAGTGGCACGACGCCACGCTACTTGCCGCGAGTACGTAATAAAGTGGGTACACACGCGGCGGGAGAGCTCCCTTGTTGTGCGCCAGGAATGGGAGACAACCGCCAGGGCGACAGAAATTGCGTTCCCTTGCCGCCCTGTCGTCGCCGTGGTCTTGTCGAACGCCTAACGGCTTCCTGTGTGGCAGCCGCCAGAGCGCAGCGCCATGGGCTTGCAACCGAATCAGTGGCTAAATGACATGTTATTTGCAACTCCTCGAGCGTGCCACTGGCTCGTTTCTTTCCTCCTTTTTTTTTTCCGTCGAAGGGGTTCCTGACGCGTTGAGCGTGGTTTTAATGTAGCGCGCTGAAACTGCTGTATTGCGCAAAGAAAAATAGAAGAAAACACAATATTTGATTTCAACAGGGAGTGAGCAGAAACGCCGTGGACAGAGCTGTCGCGAGCGAAAGATAACTCGCATGCGATTACCGTCCAAATTTTCTGCTTGGACTTCGCATGGTTGCACCCAGATTTTAACTCTACCGGTACTGTAATGACCTGCTTCTCGGCACTCTGCAATGTGAACTGTCTCAATAACCATCGCAATAAGAGATGGCGTTGTTCCTGTCAGCGTTCGAAAACTTCAGATGTCTGATAACTGTATTACATAGCTGAATAGCGCTAATAACAGAAATTCAGGACAGGAATTCAGGAATGACAGACCTCATCATTCCTTCAATGCGTTTTTGCCTTCAGCAGCAAGAAGTGCATATCAATGGACGAGGTTGTACTAAGTTGCATTTGCATCAGCTCAGGGTTTCTTGTCCTGCGCAGAGGCGCCCCCGTGCTTTACTTACAGGGTGTTCAAAATTATACTTCCGTCATTAAAAAAAAATAATCGTAAATGATGAGCAGAATACGAAAGCTGTTTTCGCGTGCAGAGCTCGCATGCGACTAGGCGGTCCCCATGTCAAAAGTCGATTGTCGTCTTCAGCCTTCTAATTAACAGCAATCAATTAATAAACTATTCAGCAACTGCAGATAGCACGTTCGTTTATATTGGAAGCCTAGAGTCAGTTGCATTCCTAGGCTGCTCCATTTGGTAGAATTCCCCTTGCACGAGCGTATTTCGAAATCTTCGCCTCTAAATTTTCACCCCGAAACGTGTAATTGCGCACTCAAGGCGATGGGAACCGATACGAAACTCTTCCTCAGCTTTTTAACATGGCGTTTGGTCTGACAGCGGCGCAGAGCGGCAGGTGCAGCTGATAACTGTTGCTCTTTCACATTCGGCTGGAAACTTCCTATACAACCGCTGCGTTACGCTAGGCAGCAGTTTCACGTCAATCGCCACTACACTTCACGCGTAATTACACACACCGTTCTGAAACTTTGGGGTGGTTACCTAGGAACACGCGTATGTGCGAATAATTCTACCCATTCAAGTATAGTCTAGGAATGCAACCGCATCGAAGTTTCCAATATACGCAACCTGCAATGAAATTTGCGGTTTTGATCGCAGCGCTGCAATACACAAGCCTATAGCAAAATGATAAAGAATTTTTCAGGAGCATCCGTAGTGATTTATCCACGACACCTGCCTGCGCTGCATCGAGAGCAACTAGGCGAGGAATGTTATCAGCCGAACGAGCGTCTCTAATCGTTCACAATGTGTTCTCGCTTATATCGTGGTCCACGCGGCTGACGGCAGCAGTTTTCAGGCGCGCCGTGGGACTGTTGCAGCGTTGCACGGACACTGCAGGTTACCTTTAATGTAAACAAGAACGCTAGCTTCAAGAGCTTGATGGCAACAACTAATATCCTTTTGCTTTGTTTAGGTTTACGGTTTAAGTTTACGGGGGTTTAACGTCCCAAAGCGACTCAGGGTATGAGGGACGCCGTAGTGAAGGGCTCCCGAAATTGCGGCCACCCAGGGTTCTTTAACGTGCACTGTCATCGCACAGCACACGGGCCTCTAGCATTTCGCCTCCATCGAAATGCGACCGCCACGGACGGGATCGAACCCGCGTCTTTCGGGTCAGCAGTCAAGCACCATAACCACTGAGCCACCGCGGCGGCTTCCACTCACTTCCGCACACTGGTCATCGTTTATTATTTTTTTTTTTGCCCGGGAAGACACATTTCGAGCAGCCTTTATATCGAAATGGTAGGTGCCTAAGCGACCAGGTCAATAAAACCTGAGAACTCGAGCTATGGCCTGGGCCTTCACGCTATAATGACGCAAGCCTGGGGTCCGAAAAAGCTACACTTTCTGTTTGCTCCATAGCGTTCACTTTATGTCATAAGAAGACGCTTCTTGAAAGGTTTCTGAAGTGAGCTACTAAGAAGGAGCTGCATAGTCTGCGCAGAAATGTTTGAACTCTGTCTCCTGCCTGACCGTATTTGGTCTGCAGTATCTGATAAATAAAATAGAAATAAATGATCTCCGTCCCCTCATTTGAGCAAATTCTGATTGGAAACTGGTGATCCTGCTTGTATTGGACCTAGTCCTTCTAAAAGTTAAGTCTAGAATAAACTAGAGGGCCTTTGAAACAACTATAATTTTAACTGGGCAATTCTTGTAATTAATTCGCCGAAAATTTGTATAGTATTCATATATTGAAGCTCTGTGGTCATGATTACGAAGTAAGAGACTTAAAGATTAAAATTTGTATTTGAACGATTTTGGTGCGAGATAAAACAGAAAACTGTGTGGAGGCGGTTTTGGATTGATACTGATGCAACTGGAGAGGTGACTAAAAAGTGCTTTTTTTTCCCCGAGTCAAGATAGGAGTATACCAGTAAAGGCAACAAAGCGTACAAATTGAACCGCTTGGATATAGAAAAATGTTCACGACAGAGAAAAAAACGTTCATTTGCAACCAGCCAGGCAGGGAACTCATTCTTCTCCACTTACAACGCCCACTAGAGCGCACCGCCAGCGCAAAGAGAAAAAGGGAGCTTGCAGACCGAACACATTCGTAACGATAAACAGGTGGCATGCGTCAATAGGAACCACACCACAGATGTGACAGGGAAGACGAGCACTACGACGTTACGTTAAGTAGAAACTTAAACAACTGAACTACAGGCTGGGACAGATGCCGGTAAAAAGAGCGAAAGAGAGAGCAGAGGAAGAGAGAGGGTCGCCACAGAGGGGAACAAATAAAAAGCTGGTTCAGCTGTAGTGGAAGAATGCGGGAGACCTGGACAAAAATAAAAAAGAAAGGGGCTTCTCTTTGCTTTGCTTTAAGACTTGACGCGTATCGTGATGTCGCAGTGCGGCTACTGAGTGCAGGCAGCTCAAGCGGCCCTTGAAATTCGACACAGTGCAGTCGATCTTTGGACACTGTATGCACAGTGCAAATAAGCCTCGGGCAGCGTCCAGAAAACGCTCAACTCAAATCCTCAGCAAACGGGGACACGGCAGAAAAGACACGGGCCGCTGCTTACTAAAGCCCCTTCCGCCTACCGTTCTCGGGGACAACTTTTTTCGGCAATGCAGCACAGGCTGGGCAGGAAAGGGAGAGAGACGGGACTTCGCCCCGTGCCGTGGGGAGTGGGCTGCTCTGCCTTTGGGGCCCTGCACCGTCTCACGAACTTATTATTATCAATCGATCTTTAATAATAAATTAACAAAAGACGGAAAAGATGTTGCTAGCCGCGGCATCTGCCATCGAAATTTGAAGCAGCTGAGCTGCGGCTAGTATCAACAAAAGGACAGAAGTGAACAGGGAGAGGGAAAGACAAAAGGGGGGGAGGGGGATAGAAAGAAAGGATAGACTAACTTTTCCCAGCTTTCCCCTTTCAACCCTTCGTACCCATAGCCTGAATAAGGAAAAACCCACCCCCTACGGCACGGGGACAAAGGCCTGTCTCTCTCCCTTTTCTGCCTAGCCTCTGCCGCATTGCAAAAAAAAAAAGTTGTCCCTCAGTATACCAAGTACCTGTTTTCATTCGAGTACACGCCACTTTATAGGAAGCCATCGTCACGTGACAAACACGAGCAAGCTAGCACTGATGCTTCTGAACCGACAGGAGGTATTTTCTTTCCATTTTTTCGCCAAAGCAATCCAAAAAGAACAAGAACCTTGAACGCTGCATAACACTTATCATATCAAAGTAACAAAACCAATGGCAAGTCTGCCATAGGGTTTGAAACCAGGAATATAGCATAATGATTGTAGAAGTAAGAAAAATAAAGCCCAATAGGGAGCTTAACCGACATATCTGAACGAAAACAAAGCCAACAGGTAAAAACTGTAGCCGAGGTGATAGCAGAATTGAAACAAGAAACCAGAACCACGTTAAACAATTCCAAAAGCTTAACAATTCACGCTCATGCCCGAGCAACTGCATGGTAAAAAGATAAAATGATGGAAACGCTTAGGTCCCCGTAAAAGTGGAATGTGAGAGCATTACAAGCAAAGGTGCTGCTACATGTTTACCTATCTGTCTCAGTTCTTTAACCACACGTACAATGTTGTCACTGTCAACGCATCTTTATTTCCATGCACATAATCATGGGCTGAGTGAGGATGCCGAGATCCTGTTCCAAACTGCTTGTCTCACCCTATCCCGTCGGCGAGACCCCGCCTTGTTTTTCAGTTTTGACTTTTCGCGGCGTGGTCACGTGACCTTTCGACGTCATCGTGACCACTCGGCGACTTTTCTGATTAAGGCAAGACGCGAAATCACATGGTTGGCCGTGCCACGGCTGGCGAATGGAAATTGAACTTAATTTAAATTAATTCATTTCCCACCTACCACGGAGGGCAGGTTGCTCACAACCCAGTGGTCTAGGTGCTACTTGCCACGGTGGGCAGGTTGACGTCACAATGCCACCTGACCTCCCTAGAACATTTAGCGACTTGTGTGACAGACGCAGGACGGCAAATCGTGTGATGTGAAGTCCAGTGCTCTCGCATTAAAAACGCGGCCGAAGTAAGCGACCATGAAGACTTAGCCGGCATCCTTCAAATAAAGTGTACGCAACAAATCTGCTCTAAAAATACTGAGCTATAAGTTTGAAACCTGGAGGCTAACAAATCATGTTCAAATTAAATAGAGTACACTGTAGCCAGCGATAACGAAAAATTGCAGATGAAACGTGAACAAAAAGAAACAGGCTGGCATGGACAGAGGAACACGCTAGAACTGATACCACTGTAGCTGAATTTAAGAGAAATAAATGGACGTCGGGCAGGAAACAGTGTGCAAAAGAGATAACAGGTGACATGGACGCATTACGGTGAAAAACGGGGTGGTCAGAGAAGGTAAACATTGTTGCAGGCTCAAAACAAGAGGGCTTAACAATGTTCAAAATAAAATGGGGTAACAGCTGCTTTTGCTTCTTTTTTTGTGTGGTTGTTATCTGTAGCGACATCCTTTTGAAGTACAAGTCCTCACTGTTCATAGTTGCAAACATGAACACGGATGTAGCAGCTAGCTTCCTTCCCTTCTTGTACATTTCTTTTTTTTCAGCTCGTTTGGCCCATACACTTGCAGACACAGAGCCGGGCACACTTGTTTTACAAAAGACAGCTGCAAGGAAACCTCCGACAGCATGTTGTTTACCATGGCATAACTTCACAGAGTGGGGGAACGCGTAAAACAACATCACACTGATTCTAGTTCACCGTGTACTCCAGGAAGAGGGTGGTGGCTGCCCATGTGATGAGCGATATCAGTGCACGTTAAAGAACCCCAGGTGGTCGAAATTATAAGGCGCAGCCCTTGGCTACGGCGTCTCGCGTAGCCCATGTGCAGCTCTGGTATAGGGTAAAACTCATATACAATCGCAATACGCGATCTACCAAGGCGGCTAGCAACGATGCGTTACTCTCCGGTATATAGGTCTTATGCGAAGAAATATGGCCCAAGCAGTGAGCGGGGAAGCCGAAAATAACTGCACTGATGTCTGTCTGGTGGGTTGGGGGGATCCCTCTGTCTTTTTGCGGCCTTTCCGGTTCAGCTACCAGCCACGAGCTGGCAACAACAAGGGCCACATTTCGACCTCCTGACCTTGAAGTCTGTGTACGGAAAGGGGTAAAAGGAGGGGAAGAGGGAAGCAGTACAAGGAACTGTTGACACCAGCCGTCGGCAGGACTCTTGATTGCAGAGCCGGTAAATCTAAAAAAATGGCGTGTTTTTCCTATCTTTCCCGCGTGTAGCGCGTCTGATTTTTATTGAATCGGCTTATTGGCTCGGCTTATTGCTCTCCCCGGTCAATTTTTGTCTCTGCATTTGACACAAAATTGAAGAACAAGTAAAATACAGTGGCCGGGAAAGCTGAAGAAATAAGAATGTCGAAGCCCAGTCAGGAAGAAAGCTTTTGTGCCGATTGGTTGCTGGAAGCGACTGGCTCTGATTTATATATCACGCCGGACTTGATCTTCAGCTGATCGAACACGGTGGCGTCGGGAATTGGGCGCGTGTGGACGACTGCTCGTAATTGAAAAGGTCCGAAACTTTCTAATAATTCTCGGTGCGAAACCGGTTTCGCCAAGTTATGAACATGCCGCGGATTCCGCGAGCTGGTGAGGGTGGGCCTTTGGCACCAAATTTCCGATTAACCTTTTTCTTGTTTGTGTATATTTTTCAGCAGGCGTTGTCGAAGGCTACGCGGAGTTAGATAATATGTATATAACGGTATCTGTTTACTTCTCGTGGCTTTATTCTTTTGATGGTAAATGAGGAGAAGAGGAGGTGCGGTTCGTACAAAAAGACAGTCACCAGCGGGTTAAGTATAGCGAGCGTCGTACCTAATGTACTTTTAATGGCCATTACTTTCTCGCATTGCAGAGACGTACAGAAACTGACGACCTATGATACGATTTCCGGCTGCAGGAAATCGATGGGCAGCGTTACACAAAACCACTTACACAATCGTCCAAAGAATTTCGAACCATCCATGCGCGGTGAGCACGTCGCTCACGGACAGAGGCGCAAAGTTCGCAGAAACTGCATACAACACATTCATTTATATATATATATATATATATATATAGGTTGCGGAAGCAGGAAGTGCTTGACTGCTTACAAGAATATATAGCGAAGTATACGCTTCGTTAAAGGAAACATATTTATTCGACTCGACGTTTCGATCGGAAGACCGATCTTCTTCAGGAGTGATATATATATATATATATATATATATATATATATATATATATATATATATATATATATATATATATATATATATATATATATATATATATATATATATATATATATATACAAAAATTTTTTAATCTTAATATCCTTCAGCTTTGGGGCTGTAGACCAAAGCCGTGCTTACAAACATAGGAGGCACTCGAGGATGCCGGAAGCAAATGGGGGAATGGGGGTATCAGTTTCTCAATATTACCCAAAAACGCATGACACATTTTTCGTGACGTTTTAAAAAGATAGCAGCGAAATGCCATTGCAAAGCTTTTCACACTTTTCTTCGAAGTGCTCACCAACTGCTAACGAACGACCACCTCCACGGGTACCCTACGAATGGAGAAAACTACTTCGGAAAGTTTTGTTTACATGTGTTCCTATGGGCTGCGTTCCAGCCTAGCACCCCAGCTGGGGATGGCTCCCTGGCGCACGTATCGCGGGGTTGTAAAAATAGATTGCTTTTGAGATTACATTTCATATTATCATATGCTGCTTTTTGATGTACTTGGCTTTTCTTCACGAAGGGGTGACCTCATAGGTGCAATGTGAAACTTGAAAACTGCCTTGAAAAATTTTGTTTACATGTATTCCTATAGGGCGTAACGCTAATTACTACCTCCAGCCGTACATAGCCGGCGACAGCAACGCGGCCGCATCTTGCTTACAATATGCCAGCACGAGTAATCGGTTGAAATTGGTATAAGACGCCCTTTGGTGTCTAAAAGTTCGGGTCTCATTGTGTCTTCCTAGCAGGCTCGCCTAACTATTGTGTTCCGTCTTTACCCCTTCAGCGCATTTCACTACTCGATTTAAGGGCCAGGCTTTCATTCCCTGCACGCGCCGACCTCGGACAAGTTGTCCCAGTGGACTTCAAAGCCCAGAGTAATCAACGACAGAACTCTATAATTAGGTTAAGTGTGCAGACGCATCCTACTTGCTCTCATTCCGGGGACGAGTAGTTGTAGATGCGTATTGTTTCTCGCTTCGCAATCCGTCCTGAAACACAGGCCGCTCAGCGTGAAAAGCGGTAGTGGTCCGAACCAGTTCTGATACACTGTGCCAGCACTTAAATTAGGAAACAGGCTGTCGTTATGCGAGGACAGACTCCAGCACTGCACTGCCCTTGCCGCATGATAAATACTCTGCAAAGTATCGCGCAAATGGCTGCGACGGCTTCGCTGGCAGTAACGAACAAAATTGCACCGTTTCCTATTTCGTGTTACTCGAAATATGAGCTCACCAACGCCTACTCTCTCCGCTTGCCGCCCCCACCCCCCTTCCTCCCCTCCCTCCCCTCGGTTCTCCTCACGCCTTGCCTTATCTCATAACATCCGCGTTGGGGTCCACTCTCGATCCGCGCAACGGCTGACATGGCGCCGCATTCAGAGCTCGTTGGTGCAACGACAGACATCGATCGCGGGCGCTTTTTGTCTCGCAACTTTTTCTCATACTGACTGATTCTGCAAAGTGGCAAGGGAGGAAAGGAACTCCAGCGGTTTTAAATTCAAACGGTATTGATGGTAATATAAATGAGCTCAGAACTTACCAAATGCGGAAAAGTTATCTTCGAGAAGTCCAGTAGTACGCGGTAGGAAGTCCTCAATCTTAGGTCAGCAAATGAGTTTGCGTTTTGCACCCGAGTGGGCGTCGTTTATTTACGACAAATAGCGTTCATCTCTCCCGGAGCCGCGAAAACCAAGCATAGTGCAAGGCGCTTCCCGCAAGCGCTTCGCGGCGCGACATTTACAATTCAAATCTGTCTCATTTATCGTACGCTTGCTTGAAACAGGCGCCGACGCAAAAACAAAAAACTCGAATACAAGCCTCCCGGCGTTGATCACGAAATTGGCGCTTTTCGACGAAAGAAAAAAAAATTAAGAAGAGCGAGAGTTTCGGGAGACGAAGCGGAAACCAGTGTACCTACAGCTAAGCGAGCCTGGCTTCGAACTACACACCACGTTGCAGCTCATAGCAGGGAATCCAATTTTGGCGCAGTGGAGGTGTCTCGCAGCTCTGGCGCGAACTTTAATTAGCTCCCACACCGAGCTTGCGAAATTATTATAGCCGGTTCTTTTCGCGGCTATCACGGTTACGCATCAACTTGAGCGCGTGCGAGGCAGCGAACGGAGTGACGACCCAACTCCGTGGGCTTCAGGGCACGAGTCGCTTTGCCTACACTCCGTTTCCCTCCGTTGTTTTTTGTTTTTCTCTTTATTCTCTACCGCGAAGCTTTCGAGTATGAAATAAAGATGTTTTAGGAATTCCCTCGCAAGTTGTAAAGTAAGTGCGTCAACTGGCAGCGGCGCGAACGTCGCAACGCCGCTGTGTGTCCTGCGCAAAAAAAAAAAAATGCAAGGGAGTTTTTAGGTAAAGAAAAGTGAATGTAAAGAAAGTGAATGAAGGTTGTCCGCGAAAATCGCGAACATCGCCGAACCTCTCGTACCTCTTAGCGATCACCCACCACGCGGCGTCGTTTTCGATAACTTTTCGATCGACCGCCCACGGCCTTTTCAATCAGCCGGCGAAGATAATTAAAAGGCCGTGGGGCTGAGGGTCCGGCAGCTCGAAGTCGAGCTTTTCAACATTTTTTCTTTCAAATTCGCAGCCACAGTTAAAGAAACGACGAGTGGTGTTGTGATGTGCGTGTGGGGTGTGTGTAGCCGTTATATTAAATCCCCACGCTTTTGCAAAAAAATCCCTCGGCTGGTTCGGCGCGATACATTAAATGTTTGAGGTAATGGTTTAAAAACGGTTTGGCCAAGGCGTGCTTAAACTACACCGAAGTAAAGTTGGGGGAAAATACGCCGTTTTAACTAGTCAAAATTGGTGTATTGGTGCCAGCGAAATAATCTTCTGCCTTTTCTCGACTTCTCTCGGAGCTTTTTATCATAAGAATCAACTAAGCACATTTAAAAACTGCATAGAAAAAAGAGTTAGTGCAGTGACTGAATAATAACTTCCACGAAAGAAAGCATGTAGACTACGCGATGAAAGGAAAGCTATTTGTCGGGTTCAGATTTGTCAGAGCTTAACAACGTTCATGTGTGCCGGGCTTGTACCTCCGCCACTTAAGTTACTGCTTCGTTTTTCTATTCCAAACCTGTACAAAGGGCTTTATGTTTACGCGTCTTCCAATGAGTACATTTTATTTGTCTCGACCGTCTTGTACATCTTAACTGGTACAGCGGAAATCTCAGCGCGGGAACGTTTGCACAAGTCACTTCCATCGTAATCAAGACGCATTGGCCGACTAGCAAGGCTTTCATTTCGTGCTCAGAAGGAAAAGGGCCAGAGGGGGGGGGGGGCACGACTGCTTTTATATTGCTCCTCCTTTCAGTGAACCTGCATCACCTCCTCACAGATATATTTACATCTACGAGTAGCCACAACTAGTGAAAGGAGAGCGAAAGGATAGGGCGTTAAAAGTAGCTTTGCCGTCATCTCCTGCACACGTTCTGTTAGGTAGTGGCATGAAGCAACCTTGGAAGCCCCCAGTGACATTCCTCACCTAGTACGCATTTTATGCCTGCTTCTAGAGCACTTTTCTGTCGAGATTACGGCCCGCTAAACCTTGTTCTAAACCGAAGCACCTGCTCAGGCGCGGAAAATTTGCCTCCTAGAAGTATTTGCGCAGAAAGGCCCAACTTGTTTGAAAAATCCCCTCGTCTTTCCGCCCACGAGAACGAATGAGGGTTATACTGTGTGCAGGTCGACCTTTCACGGGATGCTCAAGCATAAATGGTTTCCCAAATTAATGTGGCGTCCTCGGCCGCTAAAAATCTCGAGTCAAGGTCCAAGCTGGTCCGTATGATTCGGTGAGTGGGTAGCACGTGACGGAAGCTTCGTGCCTTTCAAGGTGTTTTCTCCGTCCTTCACCGTGTGACATTAAAGACTGAGAGAGAGAAGGAAAATATTCGTCGGTCACGACGTTAACAACCCCCCCCCCCCCCCCCCCCCCCTTTGAGTAGGCCGTCATGTAATAGCTCTTAAGTTAATGTGTAAGGTCTGAGGTAAACAGCATCGTGTACGAAAACCTGTTGACATATCGATGATCCTACTCGATCTGCATCATTAAGCGGCCCGCGATCCACCGCTCCGCGACCTTTCCGCCCTATGAAGCCAAGCACGAGAAAAGTATTCAAACTCTCCGGGTTCAGTGAGATTGTTACATGAATTGGAGTAGCCAGTATACGGCTCTCAGGCAAGTCAAGGATGAGAATTAAAATGCATGGGCTCCTAACACATGGCTTCGAAACTTTCAACGAAGCAGTCTTTAATTAAACTGACAATATTAACACTGACCACAAGCTTCAAATAGTGTTTTGAATGCAGCAAGTGAAAAAAAAAATGAAGCGAAATGTGGTCTGTCACGCTTAGGCGCGAAAGTGGATCTCCGAGAAAGCAGCAGAACGTCTATTATAAGTATAGACTTCACGCGCAAAGACCAAGGATGCGAGCTCTTCAAGATTTTTGCGCCAACAGTTAAAATCGCAATGCTTCGACGCTCCATTGCTCAAGGCACTCAGGTAAGCACGGCTGAATATTTTGAGTCACAGTAATGTCTGTTTCATTCGCTGGTTTTGGCGCCACCTTCATGTCATCCACATGGTCCCCGAACAATAATCAAATGTGCGCAACTTCTGGTTAGATGCCACAGAGGACGGTTGCACGCATGCAAATATGGGCACGAGGTGGCGGACTACGGTACGGAATCCCGTGGCCTAACCCCAATAACGTGAAGAATGATTGCTGCGTGCCAAATAATGACGCGCACAAGTTCGTCTAGCGTGGCAGCTCGTACTAGACGTATTTGTCTGGAAGTTATGCGCAACTCCGGCTCATCAGTTGTGCCACCGCCTATGCGACTGCACAAATGAGGCGTCGATGGCCGCTGGAGATACCTAATTAGGTTGCCTTAATAATGAGCGTGTGCCGAAGGACAACCCCGTCCAGCTGCTGCAAACGGCACTCGCTGCATCGCGGCCTCCCTTGCAAATGGTTTGATGTGTGGCACGTGGATAAAAGGCCCCATGCAGCCTGCAGCGCACATTCTGCAAGTTAGTATGTTATGAGTCATTAAGCGTACAAAATGGCCCAAGACGCAACGCTCAGATTGACTTGGTGGTGCACACGCTAGCGCCGCCTGTATAGACCCGACTCCGCGGATTAAGTTGCCTAGTTGGGGCTTCCCAATTTGGGCGGATCAATTCCATCCTTACGGCCCTAATCCCCCATCGCAGTTTTAGCTACCAATGTCACGCCGTGTTTTGAATCGGATGCTGAAAACGAAGCCGGCCTTGTCGTCTGTAGAAACACGAAATTTTCCATGAATAACCCGGTTGACAGCGCTCGCTTCGACTTAGTTTCGTTCTAGAGGGATGAAGGTGGGATTCCTTATGAAATCGCAACTCTAATGGTGTAATAAGCGCTTATGCTGGCTAAATATATAAATTCTTCTGGAAAAGAAAGAACGCCCGCTGATCACAGCGAAAAGGTCACACGTTACGTTAGACGAAGCTCGATTTTTTTTTTTTTTTTTGCGAATAAATTGTATATAGTGCGTTTCTCCGACAGGGAATTGAAAGCAAACCATACATGAGGGAACGAGGCTTCAGCCATACTGCGGAGTGTGAAATATAGCGTGTATTTTCAAAAAAAAAGCTACAGCATCCAAAGTATTAAGTGGTGCAGCTGCATGTAATCTTTGATAGTTTCCTGTGCGCTAGCGGCCAGATGCGAAAAAATATAAACTCAACCAACTCGAGAAAATTTTAAATTTTTTTAGAGATCTACTACGTTGTTTGCCTAGTCTTTTTAGTTAAACAACGCTAAGCTCCAGTTACTTCGTTTGCGAAATTTGACAAAGATAGAGTGAATAACCATGACCTTGTACGCGGCAAAGGCATTGTCATTTCTAAGAAATTGCAACAAATTCAAACAAAAAATGAGAACAAAAATTTAGTGCGCTTGACTTGAGTTACGCGGGGGCCATCCGCAAAGTGGCATCGTACAGTTACAAGCCAGGGACGTAGGTACTGAAGGACTACTACGTCTGTACGAGGAAGCGCGAGCGGAGAGACGGCCGGCCAGCTTCGGTTCCCCCTTCTTCTATATAAGCTATGTGTTAATACGTTGAACTCATTTGGCACGTGCTCAGAATTTCTGGGTAGGTCTCTGCAAAACTTTTGAAGAGTATCCGCTACAAAATTTGAGAAATTTGCATAACATTGAAAGTTGTCAGATACTCATGGAATGATCGGAACAAATTGTCACAGGTGGCGAACGCTTCGCGGAGCACAACTTTCGGCATATCATTCATTGGCGACACCGAACACGGAGTGGAAATTTTTGGGCATTTCATTATTCTCGGCGGAATGCATACCACACCAGATATGTTTTTTTCGCGAACCAAATGCATCTGTTGTTGGTGACGTTCTCATTGTTACTTAAAGTTTCAGTTACTGTAACAGCCCTTGCAGTGCCGAGCACGAATAGAATTAAAATATCGCTGATTGCAACGTCTGCCAATGACAATAATAATAATAGAGGGGTGTCGAGTCTGTGTTTTAATGAAGGAAAAATAAGCAGCATTGGTTCCTAAAAATTGTTTCATATGTTTTATGAGTCATATAGCTGTGTTTATTTTTGAAGCATGACGCTCCGAACTTGGAGCAGAGAGGATGCGCATAATGAACGTCTCAACATACATCAAAAACAGCAAGCTAATTGCCTAAACTTCAACTGATTCCAAACTGTCATTAGTTTCCTTTTGCCATCAAGTTCCAATAAATTCCATGCGATTCTCTCACCAGTTACCGAACTCGACTGCTTCTGAATCAGCTCGTCTTGATATCAAAAAGCTAAAAACCGATGTGCAAAGAGCCACATATTATTTTAACTGCAATCTTTTATAATGTGAAAGCGGGCAGTGTTCGCATATATTATATTTGCGTTCTTTTTGTCGTAACTAACTTTGAGCGTTAACACATCCACTGAATTATGAAAGCGTGGGACAGTGACATTAACTAGGAAGAGATCGTTGCCATCAATAAAATTCACTTCTTATGAATGCGACACACATGGAACTTAATATCGGACGCTCCTCCGTCTCTCCGGTCGCAAATATTTGCGTACACAGTGAACTTCAAACACAGCATGCATGCAAGCTTTTCTTCTCTTGTCCAGAAGCAAACATTGCAGGCTGCCTTACTTCGCGAACAGAAAGCAACTAGAATCCATGCTTCTCACTGCCCGCGGGGAGTTCAGAAAATGCCACATGAAGACGTCGACAAAGAGCGCGAATAACGCAGAAAACGGCCTTGAACTGTCTTGGCAGGCTGCTATGCTACGAGGAGGAAAGGCCGCATATATTAAAGTGACTCCGACCGGCGGAATATAGTTGGAAAAAATGCTTTGTCACCCAGCTTATTTTATTCTAATTACGGAAGCTGAAAAGGTTGTTTCTCACGACCGACTGTGGGAAATGCCGCTTAACCTTTACTGCTCCATATATATATATATATATATATATATATATATATATATATATATATATATATATATATATATATATATATATATATATATATACATTGTTTTCATAGCTCGGTGCATTACTTGCAGTGTACAAGCCTAGAAAGATAATTAAAGCATCTATGTCAAAATCAAATGCCGATTTCACTCGCAGAAATTCAAATAAATGCACCTAAAGTACATCTGCGACCGTATTCTATAAGCTGTCCGTTTTCCATTGTCCATTTCGCGTCTATTTGGTCCTTTCTCAGTGGTCACTGAAATGTAACCGCGGCTTTCAAGCGTCTGTAGGAAGCGTTTCAAGCGTCCTGGGTGCTTGGCGACCGGACCTAAGCATTGGCTGCATGTCGCAGCCAGTGGTAGCCAGCGCTCAGGTCCGGTCACCAGTTGTTGACAGTGCATTGCGAAGCATTTCACCATTTGCTTCGTATCGCAGCTAACGGCAGCCGATGGTGAGGTTCGGTCGCCAACCACCCAATGGAAGGATCGCTTCCCACAGACGCCTGAAAGCCGCGGGTATATCTGAGTGACCACTGACAGAGGATCGAATGGACGCGAAATGGCCAATGAAAATTGGACAGCTTATAGATTACGGCCCCTGATTTCGACCTACTGCAACGTTTTTAACCAGAAAATGTGATGAGTATGCTTTAAATGTCCCATCTTCGTTCAAGCAATGCGTAATATGGGACCGGCAGTGGCGTAGCCAGAAATTTTGTTCGGGGGAGGAGGGGTCTCATTTTGCAGGGCGGCCTCCTCATAGAATTTATGGAGGGATCAAACGAAAGAATAATAACTGTATTGCCATTGACAATACCATAGTGTATTAGATAACGCTACGCACTGTTTTGGCAAGTGAAATATGTGTTTCTTTAAATAAAAGAATGTATTCGTATATCTTAAAAGCCATGGCAGACATAACTGATACCAGTGCTTCTATGTTTTTGCGTAATAAATAAATAAAGAAAATATCACGCGATGTCTAGAACTACGTCAGTCCAAAACCAGCAAAGCACGGCATGCAGCTGATATGCAAAATGTAAGGGCCATGAAATGACCAAGTAGAGGACTAATATTTTAATGAATCTTTGTCGTTCAAGAACCTTTACATTTTTGTACATATGCAACCGCCAGGGAAAAATCTCAATGAGCTCTTCTTCGTTCCAGTGTTCTGCGCAACAGCAAGTGTCACCGCTCATGTATTGCGAGTAATTGCACTGAAGTTTTAGTCGCAACAGCGAGCACATATATAAACAAGGAGTTCTGCAAAATATAGATTAGAAGCGCGAAGATAAAATGCATAATATTCTCTTCTGTGGCACGACGGCACAAATGAATCACCACAACGCTTCGTCTCATCGGACCTCGCTGCGTGCTTTGTCAACTTGTCTGAGGGCGTGTTTATTTCGCTTATCTCGTTGTATGGTCCGATGTACGAGATTAAAAAAGTCAGGGCACCTTTGGCGTCAAAAGTTTATAAGAATAATAAATTAATTGAAGTTCCTGATTTTAAAATACACAGCACGACTTTTGAAATGTCAGTGAAGCTTTCGCGTCCAAAGTTTATGGGAACTTTATACCCATTAAGTTTCGGAATTGAAATGCGTGGCTCCGTAGACTCCGCGGCCGCCGCGAGATGCCGTGGTGAGCCCGCTTGTCATCGGTAGGCCCTTGCGTTACGCGACGCCAGGTGCATGGGCGTTGCCACGAAATCCAACCCGAGTTAGCAATGTTCGCGCCAAAATGTCTTTTTTAGCCTGAAAAAGACACTGCAGGTGGCAAAAACCAGAATGACTTCCGGCGCTGGTGGTTGTTTTGGTCAGTGGTGTGTGACAGTTCGAAAAAATTTCAGGAAGGGCTGAAGCCCCCCCCCCCCCCCCCCCTTCCCCCTCTGGCTACGCCCCTGGTGAGCGGTAAACGTGAATCTTATATAATGGCAGTATTATGACGGGGAGATGTCTTAGCAGGCAAAAAACGAAAAGTTCGTTAAGAAAGGATGATGAGTGGTCCCGACAGCGCATCGAGGCTAGTGCCCAAAATAATCTGGAGCATGCCTTATAACACTGGCGTGCGTTTCTCCAGTTTCACATATGCGCAGAGTGTCACACGCGTCCTGTATCCGCGTGACTAATGATTTCTCGTAATACGCCGGCTCGTCGTGAACGTGCAGTTTGAGAGAACGGGCGGCATCTTTTTTTTAACGGTCTTTCCCTGAGAAAGCCGAGCACAATGTTTGCAATCATCAGGAAAATAGTGCAGGTGAAGTGGCACTGGGAGTCGAACCGAACACGTGCAGGAAACGAGGCGTAAGCTAGCACAAAGCAGTTCGTTTTGTTATCTTGACCTCTGAGAGGTTAATCGCAGTTGTTCTTTGTTTCTAGTTCCACTTGATAAAAAAATGTTTAGCAGCTAAAACAACTACAGAGATCAATAAAAAAAAGTTATTTTCGTTCCGTCTGCTCGAAGGAGTACCATTACTGCCCAGTTCAAAGTGTTCTGTTCCAGTTTTTCTGCACATTTCACAAGGTTCTGCATATGGAGCGCAACCGTCTTTTTACACGTGGCTATTCTGACGAAACTCTCGGAACGGAAATTCCTTGCCGGTTTTCGATTACGTCTTATAACCACGTCTTATAAACACCGATACACCTATATGGGAGTAAAAAAGGTAGTAAGCTTTCATAAAAGGGAATGCGATACGAGGACAGCTTGCTCCCTCATCACTCCTTTCCGTTTAGAGTGTTGAATCGAGTATTTCAGCCCGAGTACGCTTTCCGACAGCAGGTGCCATTGCTGGCTTTCAATCTCCGCAACCTCCGCTAGCCTTCTTCAATGTTTCTATGTCCACATAGTTAAAAATGGCATTTAAATGTAGACCTCTAGGAGCATTTTAGGACGTTACTTGGACGTTTAGTGAACACAACAGAGAAAAGTCTAAGCCACGGAAGCAGCGGTCATTTCTTTTTCATCTTAGATCAACTGATTGCGGTTCACGGCTAAAAGGTACAAGGGGAAGCAGCGCCGAACTGCCTTCGAGCTTTCTTTCCGAAGCATATGTGAGGCCTGTCGTGTTCGTTAAACTAAAACATTGCTTCTCTCCAGAAAGAAACACAGGGGATTGGTGTGGCATTTTGGGCACTTGAACCCATAGTCGTGCTCTCGAAAAAAGCTTTCCTAAAAAATATGAAATTATTTCCCGCAGACTGCGGTGTTACTTAGAATAAAATGTTAGAAGTACATGAGTACCTGCTCGCTTTCATCAACATATTTGTATGCTCATGACCACCGTCGATACCATCCCTGCTACAGTGGAAGAGAGCCTTCACGAAGGGTATTAAAGTCTGATAGAGCAGACGAAAGACGGGGACGAAAAGAATATATAGCGTAAACTCTCAAGGGCGCGTTATTTGACAAACACCAAATATACTGGTAACACTTTTGTTTGGGCGAGTTGGTTCCTTTCTAATAAGGTACGTACCTGCGCGAAGAAGGCATGATATAACGATTAAACACACATGACATTTACAGGCTCTTTTTCAAAAGCATTTACAGATTTATAAAGAAAATAACGCTGATGGCCGCGTGGATGCTTCCTTCACTGAGTGCGTGTTAAGCTAAAGAGATAGTGTCATTGTTTTGCGACTAATTAACCGAATTGTGCTCATTATATTTTTAAGGCATGCCACCACTTTTGAAGGAAAAATTTTTATTTGATGGAATAAAATTTCTTTTACTCTTTTTGAATAGTTAAGCATACCATATTAATATGATCAGTGGGTATAAAGGTTCTGAAAAATATTTCGTAAGTTTCTAATCATAACGTCCTCTTTGCCTCTCACGTAAACAGTGATAACTCGCAAACAATCTAATGCACAACACCATGGTTTAGAGTTTATGCAGGTCTACCTATTAGTTATGCAGTTAACTAGAACTAAGAGTCTGTGATAACAAGGGGAAGCTTTGGGCCAGTTGGTCTGACATGTTGGAGAGGAATAACCGCTCGTCCTGTCCTCTTCTCGTTCTTCAGTCTCGTCCAAGTTCGCGGTTATTCCTCTTCAACAAGTCTGTGATAAGTTCGCAGGCAATTATCGCAAAAAAAAACTGAAAACATACACTAAAATTGGTTTTTCGAAAGCACGGTAATTGAGATAACAGGCGACAACATTAAAAATGTTTTAGTGGACCTCAATAATCCTAGTTCGTTGAATGCCTTGATATGTAATACCTGACCGTGCTAAGTTTCGAGAGAAAATTTTCACTGACTGCAACGTTATCCATCTTGGCGTAGCACAGATAAGAACAAAATTGCATTTTGAGACGAATATTAATGAAGGTAACAAGTTCTATACACACAGGCTTCTATATACACGAGAAAGCAAAGTCCTATAAAGCTAAATTGCTCCATACCTATAAAACGATTCCCCTTGAGTGTTTCCCTTGCCTTTTGTTGCACGTGTAGCAGCTCGCCTTTCTTTGTTTTTTCTTTCTGTTTCATTTAGCACAGTGTAGGTAAAAATTTATCCTGTAACTTTTGAACAGAACTAGCTAGAATCATTTTTTTTTTTTGCAAAAGGTAGTAGAATGTTTCTGGTTATAAAAGCAAATTGAAAAGAAAAACTTTATTTTTGAAGAAAATTAATATTTTGAAAGTGTTGCCGTACCTTATTTAATTATTTACTTCACTCTGCATATTGCAGTCACAATTGTAAAGGCTATGTTAATTCCGGGCTAAGCAAATTTACAGAACTTCTCAAAGTGCAGTTGGTCTTGAACTACTGTTGCACTTTGGCTAGTTCTGTAAATTGAATTAGTCTCGAATAAATGCGGTTTTCAAGATTACGACTGCAGCATGCAGCATAAAGAGAATAATTGAAAAGTTGGTCAATAAATTTTGGCTAATTAGTTGCTTAACCGTGACCCCTGTCTCGATAGCTTGTGTCTGCCGAACCCAGCATACACTATGTAAGGGCAGCGTCTACGTGACCATCAGCGCTATTTTTTTTATAAAGCTGTGAAGACTTTAAAAAAAAATCACCCTGATTAGCTCTACGCCCCCCCCCCCCCCCCTCTCCCCCTCTTCCCAAGCAAAGTTTCATTAAGGAGATTTGTTTGCGCACAGGGTCATGTTGAGTCCATAGTGAGCGCTTTCGAAAATTCAGTTAACCAAAAATGTTTCATTTTTATTTGATCAGTGACAGACAGCGCTTGAGCGAGATCTTGTGAGTCAGTGACAGAGCTTTGCTTAGACTTGGTAGACCCTGCTCATGAGCGTTTCTTGACTAAAGGCTTGTCGAAGGAAAGGCTAAGTAAACTTAGACTGATATCGGTGTGCTTGAATGACGAATACTTCATTTTTACCGATAACTCGGCTTTAATAACTAAAAACATTGCGTAAACGTGAAAGGCATGCAGCGACGATTTAGGCGGATTCCGGTCATTGCGTCCAGTCTCGTGTACTCTTCGCCGGCCACGATCGGTTCCCTGCTTTCTCTCTCACAGCACTATTTCGACCTCCACGCCCTGTCCAATAAGGCGGAGGCTGCGCTAGGAGCGCTGCCGATAATAGAACGCGGAGCACCACTCGATTCGCATTCCGCCCACTCGGCCTGCGTGAAATAGTCGCGCGCAGCAACTTCAGAAGCGCAAGCTCCCAAAGGCATACGCGCTCTAAAGGCTCGTCTGGCCGGCGGGTCATTCCATATCGTTTTCGCCTGACCCGGTGAATCTGCCACTTTTGTTCAGTCTTCGCGAGCTCTCAAACTGGAAAATGTCCGTGGTTTTCTCCTACCGTGCGTTAAGTGGCGCAGGTTGAAGGTTTCGCAGGTGTGAAGACGTGACCTTACCAGGCAGTAAAAGGAAGAACTAAAACCAGTTGAGATTTGCGGTAGCCACCGTCGAAGTGCACTGGAATTTTTTTAGTAGAGGGGCCTGTTAGGACGGCGGCGTTTCTTGAACACGTCTGAGCGACCGCTTCACTTGATATGCAAAGCACTCTTCAGGCTAGGCGAGACTCTCTGCTTGTGAAGCGCGACTGCGCCTCCGCGCCGGTGCCTACTTCGTCGCATGACGACGAACTCGCGGTTCCATACTTTGCCGAACTATACGCACGGACAACTTTCTGGGGCGCTGCAAAATGTCCGTTTATACGCCAACGACTCTGCGGAAAACGCCTGGCGGAGGCCCATGCAGGGATTGTCTAATTTTTGTTCGTAACAATGACGTCGGCTCTTCCAACCGCTTTTGTGCTCCGCAATTGCCCCACCCGTGATCCGCCGAGATTGCAGAGACAACTGCGTCATAAAAAATTACATATCATCTCTCTTTGCGTAAGGAGAACGGAGGAGGGGCGATAGGGAAATAGGGAGGGCAATCGGGGGCCTTCTTTCGCAGTTTTCTGCTCAACAGTCATCTTTTCCCATCGAAAACTCACATGGGGAATTTCCGAAAAGTAATCTACCAGTCTACCGTTATTTACTGCATCACTTATTGTTTCCCTTCAGCGTTCCTTTAAAAAGTCGAGAGCGAGGAATGGTGTTTCTTATCTTTATCGTCACGATTAAAGAAGCCATGGAAACTGACGAACATAATCATGCCATTATTGCCACTTTCGGCAAGAATGGGGAGGGGCGATAAGTTCATCCATTTCTGGTTTTCTCCTTATTTATTTCAAGAACTCCTTTTTCTTTAGCTTCATTGCTTTAATCATGCCAGTCTTGAAAGATTTTAGTTCTGTTTGCATGAACGGCCTTAACCTGACGTCAGGGGGAAACGAATTTATCATCCGAGTTTGTTTACCTTTCATTTTTCTCTCTGATTATAAGCTGTCACCACTTTCCCAAGGACACCAAAGCGGGAGAAGCTAGTCTTCTGCAATATTCGCTCAAGAAAGCAAGAGAACATGGAGAGAATGTAAAGACGCAGTTTATTCACCTAACCGCTCGTGTTTGTTCTGCTACAAATTTTTAAATCTTTATTTCTCCGTGGCGGGTTTCCCTAAGACAAAATGACTTTTTTTTTTTAAGTGTAACCGCATAATAATTGTTCGGTGATGCTATGCGCCTCGAACATATTGTATAATAGACTGGCTTTTACAAGGTGCAATTTTAAGCAGATAAAAACGCGAGAGCAGATGCAAAATCAAAGGTCGTGTTCAAAAAACTGTTTGTTCATAAATTCGCCTAATGATTTTTGGGGCGCTCGCGTAGTCGTCTACACCGGCGGTCTGCAAGACTATGGCGAAGGCCGCAGGCAGTCGCAAATTAATCTTGCATTTCTCAATAATATGAATGTAGCCTGAAGCAGCGTATGCGCAGTTATGTGAGTAGCCGGCTTTTCGTTTTTTGTTTTATTTTCTTGAACGCAGTTATGTGCAACGAAACTAGATTCCTCATATTGGTTTTATTCTCAATGGACATAACATAAGCGCGTGTGATAAGATGCGGTGTAACTGATGTCAAATATAGCAGCATTGTTTGCGAGTCAAATGTTGAAGTAGACAGAATTTAAGGAGAAAAAGAAATCAATACTTACTACGGTAAACACCCTTACAATAAATGCTTTAAAAAAGAAATAAACATCCCGCAACTACTTGCGTTGCCAGGAACATTTGGTACTCGTCCTTTTTTTTTTTTTTTGCAGGCGCAGCAGCAGCAGTGAGTAGGCGTCGTTACAGAAATGCGGTCATAAGAATACGCGTCATTTGAAACATTCGCCACTGTCTAAAGACAGGGAAACAGGGAGTGAGAGACACGAGCAAGAAGCACGCCCTTCAAATTGAATTTTCCTGTTTCGACACAAGATCCATCGCTCCTTCGGAATGCACAGCACAGTCGGTAAAAGGAAGCGAAACAGCAAGGACGCGTTGCCGTGGCAATGGGTGAGAGCTGTGGCAATGGGCCTCTATCGAGAATAAACCATTACATTCTGGTGCTTTCATCTAAAAACATGCTGGAAGCAAACTCTTTGGAGCGAACTTTTAAACCCTTGCGTGACGAAAAAGAAAAAAGAAAATAAAGGTTTTCACGGGGGAGTTTGCGGCGAATCTTTTCTGAACGATGACCGAACGACACGCAAACACTGGCGTCTTTGCTGCTGCTGCTTTTCCAGCCTGTCGCAAGCAGTTTTCTTTCGTGCCGCCGTAAATCAAACATCCCATCGTCCCCCTCAGACAAAACCGGCGGGAGACGCCGTAAGTGAGCGGCACCTCTCAGGTCGACACGGGCGCACGTGGAGGAAACGGAAACGCGTTTGCTTCTTCCCGCGATGCACTTGTCCCCCCGGGGTGCATTTCGCGAGGCGGTCTTCCTCGGCCGGATTTTGAGCCCGACTCCGAGGAGGCGGCAGCCCTGCGATGCGCTCGGAAGTAGGCCGGCGCCTGTTCCTCGCTCGCGCTTGTGCGTGCGTGTGTGGGCGAGCGCAGATAGCGGCGCGATGGCGCTTTGCTGGCTGGCAGGGGCGATGTTTGCGGCCGCCTGTTTGCGGCAGAGCGCGCCCTTTCTTCTCATTTTATTAGACGACGCCGAGCGGCTCAGTAGCGCATGTATATGCATGGATGTCGTGTCCCCGCCTTTCGGTACGGCTGTTCCGAGCTCGCATGTGTTGGGGCGGAGGCGCTGCTCAGATGCGCCCGCAGTGAAAGGGAGTCTTCAGCACGCCCTCACCCGCCTTTCGGCGCAGCAACGAGGCACGTGCTCGACCTACGAGGGAGAATCTTTAGGCACGTGCGCAGTGGGCGATAGTGCGGCGAAGCAAAGACAGGTCTTCCCTTTCACCGCCGCCACCTGTCTTGGCTGCATCCAGCGAGTGGTCGTTTTGCAAACACGCTCTGCGCGAGGTAGCATGCACTAAACTCTATTCTGGAAGCGTGAGGGCACAGCGCACTTGTAGCGCTCCCATGTCATTAGTTAATCTACGCCGCGCACGGCCCTGTGGGGAAAAAAAAGAAAGATAAATAAAGAGCGCTTCTGAAAACTCCACGCGGGCGGATGCGCGCCACGCCACAGTCATCCTTCCCTCAACGCGGAGGTGGGCGTGGTAAAGCCTTTCTCTCTCACGAGCAGCAAATTTGTCTTTCTAATGCTTGGTTACTTGCTCTGGGCGCGCGCTAAGTCATGCGAAAATGAAAACAAATCTCCGAGCGCCGTCTCCGACGACGAGGAACTCAGTGGGAGGCAAGTTTTCCATTCGTTGCGGGGCCATTGTCGTACCGCTCATTCAAGCACCCTTCATGCTCTCGTCAAACTGCCTGAGAAATTCGGCCAGTGCCAGCTTTAGCTCTCAGAACATCCCACAACGTATACCGTGTACTTCGACTAATTACTTCGCACTCAACGCCGCAGGAGTGACGGCGACACCAGCAGAACATTGCCGTACAGAAAAATGGCACGGGTTGATATCGTTTAGCATTTGCTGTTCTCGACGTCATTCATTAATATGAAGCGCAGAAGACGGACTAGAAAAGAACAGCAGGATTTGTACTTGTCTTTTATTGTACTCTGAGCGGCAAAATAATGAATAAGTACCAACTTCCTTAGGGCACTACTCTTCTTAACTTCTACGTTAGCGAACCGCAAAGGACATTTTCTGCGGAACGACTACGGCAAAGGTTACAATCTTACGGACGACAAAAAGCACAAGTGAATACATTGAATGCGCCATCATAGCTCGAAAAGTCCCTGTGGTTGACATACTGTACGGTGCATTCTAAGCCCCGAATCGAGCCAGTTAAGAGAGTTTGGTCTCGGCAACTCGGCAATACCCCGCAACTGAAGCAGGGCGAAAAGATGGGCATGTTGGTATTGGTTCATTCTGGTGGAAGCACAGCGCAAAAAAAAAAAAAAGGGACGAGAGACTTCAAGGAACACACGACGGCGCTTACTATCAGCAAAGGCGTTTATTCGCATGCTTCGTATAAATACGGAGCAACAAAAACAAAACAAAGAAAGCAACGAACAAGAAAAAAAGAGAGAAAAAAAAACAATGATTAGCTGTGGCTGTTTGCTGTGCGTATCTCGTGCATAACGTTTTGCCGCTACCCCTTCAGCCTTTTTGTTGTTTGGTGGTTCATTGTTGTTTTCTTTTTTTTTATTGTCGGTTATTCCTGCCACATAACAAAGAGGGTCCTTGATGGCACTTTACAAGGCGCGTTTGCGGGTTTCAGACAGCTGCTTTCATGCGTAGCTGGCTGTGTCAACATAGGTACGTGCTCGCAAAAACGACATCCGCAAACTGCCGTCCACGTTCAGACCTATCTGTCTGCCTATTGGAATGTGTGCGAAAAAAAAATGCGCTAATGCCCTGAATGCGACCTGCGGCGCACATATCTATGCCGAACTACACTCTATTTACCGCAGCATATAAGAGGGTCAATCACTGGAGTCAGTAAGAGGAGCTTGTTCTGGAAGTTACAAGAGCCCGCAAGAGTTGCAGCTTTTTAAACGCACTCTCTGACGTGGGCAGCTTTCACGTTTTGCATCAGCCGCCATTTCAGAACGGAGCATCGCAGAGTAATGCACAAAACGTCCTGGCGTGCTATGATCAATACAGAGATTCCTGGTTTGTTTCTTGTCTACCGTTGCGACACCAATGTCAGTATTTTCAGCCAGTTCTCACAAGCGAAATATTCAATATATCTCCTACACCTTACTGACAAACATGCGCACAAGTGAAGTCATCTTGTGTATGCATACGGGTGCTCGCGCGAGTGAGTGACGCGTATATTGTTAGTGCATGTATATGTATGCGTTTGCGTACGTCGAATCCATTAAGTGCATTGGAATGCAAACATCCTATAAGCTTGGTGGTTGCCTAAGCACGTTTCAAAATCCACCAAACAGAAGTTGTAATGTTCATATTGCGTGCTACCTGCTATGTGCGACGGGTGTTCAATATACCACCTCGGCAGCAGCTTTTTTTTATTTTAGCAATAGTATCAGAAGGCGTTGCATTCAAACGGGAATATGGAACGCCCTCTTTTTCAGCACATCATTTTTAGGCGTAGCAGCATCAATGTACCTGCGTCAGAGGTGCACTTGTCCCAGCATGCAAAACGTGAGCTGTTACGATTCCACAGTGGCACGGCACTGGTTTAGTCACGTTAGTGCCTGGCTTAGTCACGTTAGTGAAACTGCGGCAGTGAGCCCGGACTAAATCTTTCCTCCTGCATTGCATGAGGCAGAAAGATATCGTTCGTCTTCGATGTTTACAGGAACGGAGGCTTTCCATATTGCGCAATAGCAACAGGCGTTGCCAACGTGCCCCCGAGCTTTATAAGTCTAGCATCGCATAATAGTCGTGCGTCCGTGTAACAGCGCTGACGCACGTAGTAAATGCGTACTAGGAGCTGACCGATCGGAAGCATAGTAGTTATGAAACATTAGCTTTGTTACTTACATCGCCATGACGCAAATGTTTTGGCGCCTGAGAAGTTGCAAGCCTTTTCTTATGTAAACGATGAACTCACGTCAAAAGCTGCGCAATCATCTAGCATATATTTATTGCGGTGCTCCGTTTTTCGTTTCTTTATGGCATTGTAGTGCTTTAGTTTCCTAGTTTACCGCAAGCCCAGCCTCCCTGGGCATCGGCAACTAGCGTCATCTGTTGGCCACCAGTAACACCACGTAACTCGGCGGGTATACTTTAAACAAGTTGTTTTGATAAAACTAGAGAGTCCGAGAGATTCTGCACGAGCATGGGGATTATCATGGCCGGCTCTTCTTCCTCGCTGCAAGATCTGACCCATAACATCTTTCCTGTGCTCACACCAACTATTCCTGACGACCATTTTGAGTGTTCAGCGCCACGCGGCACGTGGTGGCAGCCGTGCCAACTAAAAGGTTTGTCCAGCTTTCCCATGGAAAGCTGGAAAATCAGAGGAGTCATTCGACCTTTATATGCATCACGAACACATACATAACTAAGCGCATATCTCGTGAGTGACCGTCGCAAAACCTTGCGAACTTGATCGCATCCATCAATGCGAGCTACTCCACGTGGGCTGATTAGCCTTTCTTGCGCCGGAAGCGATGGCAAAAATAGCGCAAAAGTTTGGTTTCTTGGCATTAATTTGAAAAGTACATAAAGGCCTTTTACGCCACGCTTCATAACCGCTCCTGTAACATATGTAAACTTTAATTTGCATCAATCAAAAGCAAGCATCACTGTAATCAGGGTATTTATTTATTTATTTATTTATTTATTTATTTATTTATTTATTTATTTATTTATTTATTTATTTATTTACAAGTACTGCGGTCTCAAGGAGACCAAGCAGGTGGGCATGTGTACAACATTTTCATTTCATTAACATCAAGTGATAAGTTATTCTCTTGTGTTTGACATGGGGGGGAGCAGCAAAAAGTGAACAAAAATGAACAAGTTCGCATTTCAATTTTGCACAATAACGACCTTCGCATAATCAGAACAAAATGCACTTGCATGCGCTACTGCGCAGAAAAAACACATAGAAAACACAACTGAATGAAAAGACGGGAAAATGACACAGAAAGAATATTACGTTACAAAATACATAAGTAGCGCCTGGTCAAAATTGTCAGTGGAAAAAATTTCAGCCGGCAGATCGTTCCACTGACTAACTGTACGAGGAAAGAAGGAATTTTTAAATAAATTAGTGCGTACGTGGAAAGGCGCAAATTGTGAGCGTGACGGTGTCTTGATGCGCGTGGCAGGTATAGTTGAATGTACGGCCGTGCGTTGAATTTCAGTGACTTATGATACATCGTGAAAAGAAATTTAAGTCGTGCTATAGATCTCCGTGACTCTAAGGTAGGTATGTGGTTGACAGCCATGAGTTGTGACGGGGAATCTGTGGACCTGAACTTATTGAAGATGAACCTGACTGCTCGTCTCTGAACCATTTCAAGTTTACGTTTATCCTTTAGGCGAAAGGGTTCCCATACTATTGCTGCGTAATCTAATTTTGGCAATATGTAAGTTTTGTAGGCTAGAAGTTTTAAATCAGGAGGTGCTGTTTTCAGTTTCTGACGCATAAAGTCGAGTTTTCGAGAGGCGGCTGCGCAAATGTTCTCAATGTGTTTTGACCATGAAAGAGTGTTTGTAAACGTTACGCCTAGGTATTTGTATTCTGTGACTTCCCTTATTTGGGTATAGTTAAAGAAAAAGGTCGGAATATGGCCGGTTAGTCTGATCGTACGTTGGTCAGCGGTACTTCGTCCGCTCGTCCGGTGACACGTTGCCGGTTGGGGCAGCAACTCCAAACTTCTTGAGAAGCAAAAAGAACTGATTTATTGAAGACTGGAGCAAAACAAGAACTTGGAGAAAAAGGCGGGCTAAAAAAGGCTGTTAAAAAATAAAGGCTGCAGAAAAGCGGCCGAGACTGGGACTCGGCGCGCTCGTCCCGCTCCTTGTTTGCAGCGGTTTTTATCCCCTCAATAATTGGGCTCTCGCCCAATTCCAACCAATACTGCTGCAGTGGCACTGCACATACAAGTAGGCGTAGTCCACTGCTTAGCTATTTCTGAAGTCGCCGACCTCACTGACTCCCCAGAATCTCCTTTCAACGGGAAACGGTCGTCGGCCCCTTGCGGCCCCGACATGGCTGTTAGCGGTCTTTCCCGCAGCCTTGGACAGCCTCCGAAGCGCGCGACCCGCTGTCGCCATTCCTAACCCCTCCAGACAGACACGGTAGGGGGAAATTAGCTACTGGCGCCATAGGCCTCTACCTTAACACCTCCCCACCAAGAATGTTGGGTGGACGCTCGCCGTACACACACCATACCAAAGCGCTCAAAAGTACAAAAGACCCGGCCGTGAACAGCAAAAAAAAAAAACCCAACAGCACAAGGGACCCGACCGTCAACCGGACTCTGTACTAACGACATACAAAAAAGGAACGCTTCTGCGTCCTACTAACAATGCAGAAAGAATGCTAAGGAAGAAACCTCCAGGTATGTGGATACAAGTCGAATCCTTAGCTTGCACATTTCAATTGCAGGTAGACCTGCACAAATGAAACCCTCTGGTAAATACATAAAATCGTGCATGCAACAGCACTGCAATACATATGGTATACAGACAGCGCATTACTGTAGAGTTCCCACGAAGTTGCATATACATCACAACATAATCCCGACGAGGGCAAGACAAACATCATACCACGGCGCTCTTCTTCAAACACGGATTATATGTCAGCACAAAAGAAAACAGTGCACAGAACACAAAACAGCACACCCGCATGATCATGTCCAATTTTCAGTCTCTTCACTGTGAAGTGTTCACATTCCACCACGTTCCCCCACTCTCACCCACTGCCTCATCGTGTGCTCAAGCCACAAGGCATTTTTGCGCGTACCGCAACCGGGCAGTGACAGAGTGGGTTAAGGCTGTGGCCATTAGGTGTTTGTCGCTATCCACCAGGATCGAACACGTCACCTGTTCGCATGAACGTGAACAGTACGTGCCGCAGCGTGCACAGTCGTCGCATTCGTCCTTTCCAGTTGCGTAGCGCATTGTCTACATCGGCGGAGCCGCCGCCCGTGCGCGCATTTGGGGCGCAGGTCTCCGCGAAAGCCTCTAAGCTCTCGTTCACAAAGGGCCTCTTAAAAAGTGGCACGGCCAGCTCAACCAGTTCACCATCAGCGACATCTGAGTTTGCGATCCACCTGTTGCGCAAAACAGCAAGGTGATCGCGGCATGGGTCGCGGTGCGACCCTATCAGCGGCGGTGTACTTTCGTCTCCTTCAGGGAGTAAGACGAATTTTTCGTCGTCGTCACTGCTCACACTCCATTCACCTACCGCCAAACTCATTGCGGCGTTACACGAATATGAGTTTTCTAACTCGGAATAGCCTCGCCTACCAAGCTGTTCTGCAGGCTTCTCCGACACCGCTGTGAGTGCCGCGCATGGTGTTTGAACACACACGTCGCTTTCATCAAACCCTGCCTGGCCCACTGGTGCTTGAGTTGGCCACAAAAGGTCGCAGTGGGCAACCCGGCCGGCCGAGCATTTCATGTCGTTCCACTCATCAGCGCCAATAGTGTCACTAAAAGCATGCTCGGCTGCCTCGGAACACTCGACCTGCACAGTCTGATCATAGGTGGACTTTTTAGCAGTCACATCCGTGGAGCTCATTTCCACCTTGGGAATCAAGGACTCCTGGTTTTCTGTGTGAACAGTCATGGCTGACTGCACAATGTGCGGCTCCTCTGCGCTAACGACAGTCGCGCTGTCTGCAGGAGCCCGTGATTCCTTTTGTCTATTATCAATAGGAACCGACTGACTTCCGCTGCTGCTATCCTCTATATTCACCTCCTCGATTAGCGTTTTATCAGCGTCCTTCGCGCTAATAAGGCATGGCTGTGTCTGTGCCGGCTCCAGCAGTGCACTAGACGCTCTTCATGAACGTTGCTCCTCCTTAATCCGTTTCCTCTCCTGCCGTAGCTTCTCTTCGGCTATCGCTAACAGACGCTTGAGGTCTAGAATGTACGCGTCGCTTCTCTCTTTTGCTCTGGCTCGCTCAGCCTCTGACATTGGGGCTCGCTCATGGCCAACCCAATATCCACAGCCATAACCACTTCGCCAGCCTAATGTACTCATTGCGCCTCGGTTACTTTAACCTTGCGGCTCAAGCGCTCCCGAGGCAAGTAAAGTGAGACTGGAGAAACTCACTCTGTTATCGGGCTGTCGATCATGGCACTTGCAGCGCAGCAGCGGCAGGTTGCGTCCATAGGCGCAGATGAGTAGCCGGCATCCAGGGCTCGCAGTTGTCCCACCACGTCCTCGCAGTGGACGGAGTCGCCAATCTCAGGTGCCGCCGAGGTCGCGGCGCTTCGCTCCGTCGGTCTCGCTTCGCTGGCTCCTTGGCGCTGTCGCGGAGTCTTGGCTCCGAGGCCTCTCGCAAGGGTATCACCTCACTTGTATCTTGGTCCCCGGGGCTTCTTACCAAGATGTTGCCCCGTCAGGCTTCCGGAAGGTACTGCCTCCAACCGCTCGCAGAAAGCCGCTCGGACTATCCTGGTCACGGCACCAGTTAAAGAAAAAGGTCGGAATATGGCCGGTTAGTCTGATCGTACGTTGGTCAGCGGTACTTCGTCCGCTCGTCCGGTGACACGTTGCCGGTTAGGGCAGCAACTCCAAACTTCTTGACCAAAAAAACTGATTTATTGAAGACTGGAGCAAAACAAGAACTTGGAGAAAAAGGCGGGCTAAAAAAGGCTGTTAAAAAAAAGGCTGCAGAAAAGCGGCCGAGACTGGGACTCGGCGCGCTCGTCCCGCTCCTTGTTTGCAGCGGTTTTTATCCCCTCAATAATTGGGCGGAGCTTTAATAAACCGGCTCTCGCCCAATTCCAACCAATACTGCTGCAGTGGCACTGCACATACAAGTAGGCGGAGTCGACTGCTTAGCTATTTCTGAAGCCGCCGACCTCACTGACTCCCCGGAATCTCCTTTCAACGGGAAACGGTCGTCGGCCCCTTGCGGCCCCGACATGGCTGTTAGCGGTCTTTCCCGCAGCCTTGGACAGCCTCCGAAGCGCGCGACCCGCTGTCGCCATTCCTGACCCCTCCAGACAGACACGGTAGGGGGAAATTAGCTACTGGCGCCATAGGCCTCTACCTTAGCAGGTATTATTGATGCAATACGAAAATGAAAGTGGTTGTTTTTTGTTCGTAACGCGAAGTAAGACAGTTTTTTCTGTGTTTAGGGTCATGGACCAAGCCAAACACTATTCATTAAGTGCGGTTAAACTATTGTTTAATTGAAGTTGATCACCACGGCATGTAACCTGTCTAAAGAGCAGACAATCGTCCGCAAAAAGTCTGATTTAACATGAGGATGGATAGCACTAGTTATATCATTAACATAGATTAAGAAAAGAATCGGTCCCAGTACTCACTCACTCAGTCGATCGTTTGATCTTTTTAGCCTTCTGGTTCACCTTAGCCACTTACTGTGATCCTCCAGGCGGTCAGCAAATCGGTCAGCAGGTCAGTCAGTCAGTCAGTCAGTCAGTCAGTCAGTCAGTCAGTCAGTCAGTCAAGTCAGTCAGGCACTCACTCACTCACTCACTAACTCACTCACTCACTCACTCACTCACTCGCTCGCTCACTCGCTCGCTCGCTCGCTCGCTCTCACACACACGCAGACACACACACACTCACTCACTCACTCACTCACTCACTCACTCACTCACTCACTCACTCACTCACTCACTCACTCACTCACTCACTCACTCACTCACTCATTGGAATATGTATATTACCGTACGGCGTACGCGTGTTTAGCTGGCAAGGACGTGCTTCGAATTCAGTTATTCGTTGCTGAGCCCGTGGTTGAGCTAGCATTGTTCGGAACGTCATCGTAATTATCAGCAGCAGCAACCGCACTACGTCCACTGCAGGAAAAAGGCCTCCCCCATATCTCTCCAACTACCCTGTTCTGTGCCAGCTGCAGCCACCTTATCCCCGCAAACTTCTTGATCTCAACCGCCAACCTAATTTTCTGAGGCCCTCTGTTATGTTTGTTTTCTCTTGGAATCCCATCGGTTATCTTGCTTTCGCACTAAATGCCTTGACCAAGCTTATTTCTTCCTCTTGATTTCGACTAGGATATTATTAACTCGCGTTTGTTCCCTGACCCACTCTACCCTCTTCCGGTCTCTTAATGTCACACCCATCATTTTTCTTTCCACAGCTCGCTGTGCTGTCCTCATTTTAAACTAAGTTGGACCCTTTTCGTTAGCCGCCATGTTTCTTCCCTATAAAAGAATACTGGCAAGATATAGCTGTTATAAACTTTCCTCTTGAGAGATATTCGTAAACTGAGATTCATGATCTGAAAGAACCTGCCAAATACACTCCGCCCCACTCTTATTCTTATAGTCACTGTTATTTCACTCTCGTGATCCGGATCTCCGGTCACTACCCTAAGTAGACGTATTCCCTTACCACTTCCAGTGCCTCGCTGCCAATTATGAACTGCTGTTCCCTTCCGGGACTGTTGAACATTACTTTGGTTTTCGGATTGCAGCGTAAGTTTAATCAGCACCACGCATAATTTTATGCCGGCAGTCAAAAGATCAACGAACTCTCGCGCTGCGCATTGCAAATCATCGCCTTCATCGACTTCCATCTGCGGCGCGAACAAATCAGATCACCTTAACCTCGATCAGAGCTTAACCTGAGTCTAATATATTGTCACGAAGTGGTGACTGCAGTACGGCGAACAGGAAAAAAGCGGGAACGTCTTCGAAACGAAACTCTTTATTTGGGCTGACTTGCACCCGCAAAGAACTGAATCACCCGGCGGCGGCGTAGAAACAAGCGTGCTCGGCGGTCGTCGAACAGAATGCCCGCCGCTGTCGGCCGGGCTCTTTTTAAAGCTGATAGCGAACATTCGAGATAAAGCTTAGAGAGTTACTAGAACATTCTGGCACAAAGTAGAATCGGCTCCGCCTGGATGCGATCAATCGAGATAAATCTAGGCGCGTCTTGCGTCACAAACGAAGCGATAAAGCGGCGTGCCGGAAGCCTTGAAGCATGAACAAATAAACACAACAAACAAACGCTACAAAGGTTTGCGGCAATATCGTCGCCAGACTTGCTGACGACCCAGCAAAGCAAGACCATGGGCCAACCAGGCTAAACACATGCTTTCGCATGACTATTCGGCTTAAATGCGTTAAAACCCTGCCAATTTTTTTCCCATAACAGTTGATACCTAAACCGTGTCGACATGGGAAAAATTACGCGTCGTTTTTGAGGACGAAAAGGTTTCGGGTAAGAGAATCAGCCGAGAAATCTATACACCACGGTAAAATTCAATAGTGCCAGCAATGCAGACTTTCGGTTTTTATAATTACCCAGCACTTGCGCAAGTCAAAAGAAAGAAAAAAAACACGTTCCGAAATAGCATTTTCTAAATCACGCTGGCGGTTCGACATGCAGAATTTTATTTGATAAACCCAAGCGCTAAACCTGCGTGGGGTCACCCGCCACGTCGTAATACTTTAACACCTCGTTCCCCCAGCTCGCCTAGTTAAATTACTAGACTTCGAAGAACGCCTCTTCGTTGGATTTGATTGGTAGCTTTAACGCGCTCGCCTAATTCGAAGTTCGCAGGGTTCGCACCGGGGCGGCCATGAACGGTGGTTTACGCTATAGGCGCCCCTGGAGGCTGAGGCAATCGTACTCAAATTATACAAGCCGGAACGCCAGCCGAGGCAGGAGTGTCGGCTCAGTTGCCCTGTTCTCGTTAACACAGCCGAAATTTGGGCTCATAAATAATAATTTTCCCGCGCTGCGTCATAGCTATAGCCGAACGAGGCTCGCATAATGTATCTGTGTGTCTACGAGCCGCAGAACTTGATAGTCGGTGCATTGGATTCCGCACGCACTGCATTCACGTGCAGCGAGGTTTAATAAAAGCGAGACGTATACTTCAATGACGTAATTAAGCCATGAGAGATATCTCTTGTCAAGGGTTGTAGCGAGTGCTACTCTATAGTTCGACAAAGGGAGCGCACGGGATGCGCATGCACCCACGCACAAACTCTTCAGCGCCTTCCGCACAAGCGCACTGAAAGCTATATCTACAGAATAGTGCAGTCATTTTTCTCCGAGGAAGGCCGGGAATTGTTGAAAAAGGCATATTTTAGAGACAGAGTACGCAAGGCGAGAAGCAGTCACGAAGCGTAGCTGGAAGCGTGTCGAGCTCCGCCTGGAAGCCGCGGCCCCGGTCCTTCTCCCTGTGCCTGTAGGATACGACTCGCCTGCCCTCCCACTTCTGTAACGCAAAGTCTCGTCGGCACGCTCCAGACACGTGCGCGCACTCGATACGGGGCCAGGTCGCTTTCCCTGCCCTGAGAGCTGTTTCTTTCCTTTTTTCTAACTTGCCTCGACTCGTTGGCGCACTTCGCATGTGCATCTGCAGCGATAAAACTCATCCTATAGCCCCACCATGGTCGTCTTTGTCGCCCAGTTCCGTCGCAACTCTTTCCGTAAAGCAAACCACCATGCCTGTCTGCGTGCACAGTTATATGGCACGCCAGGGGCTCATCCCTATATACTGCCTACTGCCTCCTCCCCGCCTTCTGCAATACGGCCGTCTGCCTCTCTCACTGCCTCTAGTGCTTCGCAGAAGCGAAAAGCTAGCACCCCCCTTCCAGGACCACTGCGCGTACGCGCGCGTTCGCGATTTTGTGTGCGCAAACAGTGTAGATCGCAATGGCAATCAACGCAGTTTTCTAACTTATGCGTATTCGAGCGGTTTCTCACATACGAGTTGGGTAGGCCAGCAGGTAAAAATAAAAAAAAAAATGACTGGTCCTATCTTTTCTCGGCCCGCCAATGTAAGACTTCTTACCATCCTGCACAGAATGCCCCATATGCCATCTGGCAAGAAAAAGCCGTGGGAGGTTCTTGCGCGCTAAGAACGAGGAAACTTGATTCATAGCCATCATGGTCGCGCTTACGAATATTGCAAAGCGCCCACGGGCTCGACACTCCTACCACCGCACAGAATTAGGCCAGGTTCCACACGCCCTACCTTACCCGCGATTGATAAACGCAACGTCGTTTTCATTGTCAAGACAAGCTCCTGCTGTATTTATCGATAGGCGAATCGTTTCAAAATTTTCCATTGCCACTCCTTGAGCAGGGGGTAACTACTATCACCACCCCACCACCACCACCAGTTTCCAGGATGTAGTCGCCATATTCCAGTAAAGCTCGTCTTTAACTTAACTTACATTACTTACCTACCTACTTAACTCTTCAAAGAACTCGCGCAGTTTTTAGAAATTTTTCTGCGCTCTGTCGCTCTAATCATTTCCGCCTTTATTATAATTTTAGTTTTTGTTTACACAGCACATGCCTTTAACGTTTCAAAAAATCCTTGCTTCCCAAAGCAGAGGCGCATCGAAATTCCGAAGCTTGAACGCCGCTGTGACGTGATCGATGTCGCGCATGTGTCACCATCGCCGACGACTCTTTGATGGCTGCCAGTGCTCCGCACGTGTCCGTGAGGGAGTTTTTCGCTCTGCGTCGCCGTCGTTAAACGTTGTTTAGGGAGGGCGTCTGGGCTGGCCGTGACGGGAATGCAGGGCGACCTTGCGCCGCGCATGACGACTTCATGCGGGCAGGCCCCGACAGCCCGCAGGCTCGCTAACGAAAAGCTAGCGTAGGCGGTAGCAGGAACAGGCGTAGCATACATAGGTGCACGCGCTTCTCAACGAAAAGAAGTGAGAAAAAAAAAGGCGGTCTGGCGCAAAGAGCGAGTCTGCGGAGAAGAAAGAAGCAAACGCTGGGTTGTAGGCTAGAAAGAGGGGCTCACGTTAGTTGGAAACAATACCATCGCTCCCATGGCTCTCATTTAAAAGGCATCATGTCAGGCATTACCAAGAAGGAAAAGCTCGCCACAACGAGCCCTTCTAATGCATTCAAAAGTGCGCATTCGGGCTTTTTTGTTTTTCTTCTCCTTTTTCTTTCCCTCTTTCTTCTTTTCTCCGCTAAGCCAGCTTCTGCGAGTGCATTTTTCACCGCCGGGATACATGCCATGACGTCCGGCTTTTACCATTAATTAGGACCGCGAATGAACACATACGGGTACAGCCACGAGACACAAAAGAGAGTGCACCAGAAAAAAAAAAGGAATTGGCCGGAAAAGCGGCCTCCGGGCGTAATATGCCGGCTTTCCCTCGGCGTACGTACATAGAGTATAACAACGAAAAAAGGCGTTTCAATACATTGTAGTACGTAAACGCTCACTTCCGGCATCGCACCGAGTCCTATGGGGAAGGAAAAAAATTTCGTCTCACTACGACGGGGACCATTTTTCTTTTGGCGCGCGAGTGGCTTCTGCGGGTCACAAAACGCAAACGATACCTTCGTTAGAAGGAATTTTGTTCACTGAGTGGCTGGAGTTCTCATTTTCGGTACTAATGTTCCAGTTAGTGCATAGCTCTCATTTGTGGTACACATGTTCCAGTTCGTCCATGCTATCACTTACTAATTCTCGCTCTTAATACTTTGAATTCAGGAACTAGTCCCAATTAAATGTCCACTATTACAAGGCGCAGATGCAGCGATGGCGTATAGGTAGAGCATCTGCCTCGCGTGCAAGAGGGCCAGGGTTCAAATCCCGGTGCCACGCAATTCTGCACCGGATTAAAAAAAAACCGCGTGTCGATGGAATTGCATAACCAGGCTTGGAGTGCGGCCTGATTTCGGTGACCAGAACCGACAACGTACTTCCTCACCAGAACAGGATTTGGCCACCCTGGTGTAGTACTTGGCCACAACCTTCTATGAACAAACCAATTAACCCTCGGCCCTCAGTGCCCAGCGGCTGCGGAGCAACTGACCAAGGCGGCGGTCAGATCTGTGACGCAGCAGAGGGTGCTAAGAATCTCTGGCTCCGGACAGGCCGCCATTTGAAACTGAACCTGGCAACGTTTAATGCAAGAACCTTATCAAGTGAGGCTAGCTTAGTAGGGCTGTTGGAGGAATTAGCCGGTATTAAATGGGATGTCATAGGGCTTAGTGAGGTTAGGAGGACAGATGAGGCTTATACAGTACTAAAGGGCGGGCATGTACTGTGCTTTCGTGGATTAGCAGATATGCGAGAACTAGGTGTGGGATTCCTCATAAATCAGTATATAGCTGGCAACATCGAGGAGTTTTACAGTATTAACGAGAGAGTGGCAGCTATCGTAATTAGGCTTAATAAGAGGTACAAGCTGAAGGTGGTGCAGGCCTAAGCGCCTACATCAAGCCATGTTGACCAAATAGTTGAAATCTTCTTTGAGGATGTGGAATCGGCAATGACCAAAGTAAAATCACAATACACTGTACTAATGGGCGACTTTAATGCAAAGGTAGGCAAAAAGCAGGCTGGAGACAAGGCGGTAGGTGACTATGGCATAGGTTCTAGGAACAGTAGGTGAGATTTATTAGTAGAGTTCGCAGAGAGAAATAATTTCCGGATTATGAATACCTTCTTCCGCAAACGAGCAAACAGGAAGTGGACGTGGAAGAGCCCCAATGGTGAGACTAAAAATGAAATAGACTTCATACTGTGTGCACACCCTGGCATCGTAAAAGATGTGGAGGTCCTCGGTAAGGTCCGTTGTAGCGACCACAGAATGGTAAGGTCTCGTATTAGCTTAGATTTGAAGAGGGAACGGAGGAAACTGGTGAAGCCAAAGGCTATTAACGAGTTAGCATTAAGAGGGAAGGTAGAGGAATTCAGAATGTCGCTGCAGAACAGATTTTCCGCTTTAATTGAAGAAGACGACCGTAGTGTTGAAACAATGAATGATAATCTCACAGCTATCGTTACAGAGTGCGCCGCAGAAGTAGGTGGTAGGATGGTTCGACAGGATACCAGCAAGCTATCTCAGGAGACTAAAGATCTGATTAAGAAACGCCAAAGCATGAGGACGTCTAACTCCACAGACAGGATAGAACTAGCAGAGCTATCGAAGTTAATAAATAAGCGCAAGGTAGCCGACATAAAAAAGTTTAACATGGAGAAAATCGAGCATGCTCTCAGGAACGGAGGTAGCCTAAAATCAGTGAGCAGAAAACTGGGCATAGGTAAAAACCAGATGTATGCGCTAAAAGACAAACAGGGCAATGTCATCAGCAATATGGATAAGATAGTTGAATTAGCCGAAGAGTTCTACACAAATCTATACAGTAGCGAATGTAATCATCAAGTTACTGAGGGAGGCAGTCGAGCACAGCAATGGGACATCCCGCCAGTAACGAAGGAGGAAGTAAAGAAAGCCTTAGGAGCACTGCAAAGAGGGAAAGCAGCTGGTGAGGATCAGGTAACAGCAGATTTGTGAAAGACGGAGGAGAGATTGTGCTACAAAAACTAGCCACCCTGTACACGCAATGCCTTGTGACCTCGAGAGTACCAGAAGCTTGGAATAACGCTAACATTATCTTAATTCATAAGAAAGGAGACGTCAAGGACTTGAAGAATTACAGACCAATCAGCTTATTGTCCGTTGCCTACAAGGTATTTACTAAGGTAACCGCTAATAGAGTCAGGACAACCTCGGACTTTAGTCAACCAAATGATCAGGCAGGCTTTCGTAAAAGATACTCGACAATAGACCACATTCACACTACCAATCAGGTGATAGAGAAATGCGCAGAATATAACCAACACCTATATATAGCCTTCATTGATTACGAGAAAGCATTTGACTCAGTGGAAACCTCAGCTGTTATGCAGGCATTGCGGAATCAGGGTGTGGAAGAGTATTATGTAAAAATATTGGAAGATATTTAAAACGATTGCACAGCTACTATAGTTCTCCATAAAGTCAGCAATAAAATTCCAATACGGAAAGGTGTCAGGCAGGGAGACACGATCTCGCCAATGCTCTTCACTGCCTGCTTACAGGAGGTATTCCGGGGACTGGAATCGGAACAGTTGGGGATAAGAGTTAATGGAGAATACCTGAGTAATTTGCGATTCGCTGATGACATTGCCTTGCTAAGCCACTCAGGACAAGAACTGCAAAGCATGATCAATCAGTTAGACAGGCAGAGCAGAACGGTGGGGCTAAGAATTAACATGCAGAAAACCAAAGTAATGTTCAACAGCCTAGCAAGGGAACAGCAGTTCGCAATTGGTAGCGAGGTGCTGGAAATAATAAGAGAATATGTCTACTTAGGGCAGGTAGTGACCGCATATCCGGATCATGAGAGGGAAATAACTAGAAGAATAAGAATGGGGTGGAGCGCATATGGCAGGTTCTCTCAGATCATGAATGGTAGTTTACCAATATCCCTGAAGAGAAAAGTATACAACAGCTGTATCCTACCGGTACTCACCTATGGGCCAGAAACGTGGAGGCTAACAAAGAGGCTTCAGCTTAAGTTAAGAACAACGCAGCGAGCTATGGAAAGGAAAATGATAGGTGTAACGTTAAGAGATCGGAAGAGGGCGGAGTGGGTGAGGGAACAAACGCGGGTTAATGACATCTTAGTTGAAATCAAGAGGAAGAAATGGGCTTGCGCAGGGCAGGTAATGCGAAGGCAAGATAACCGCCGGTCCTTAAGGGTAACGGAGTGGATTCCAAGAGAAAGCAAACGTAGCAGGGGACGGCAGAAAGTTAGGTGGGCGGATCAGATTAAGATGTTTGCGGGGATACAGTGGCGGCAACTGGCGAAGGACAGGGTTAATTGGATAGACATGGGAGAGGCCTTTGCCCTGCAGTGGGTGTAGTCAGTCTGATGATGATGATGATGATATTACAAGGATAACGGCATCGGGGTCTTTCAAGAAACGATGTCGTCACCGTCGTTTTTCGGGATTGGGAATCGTGTGTAGTGCCGGCGTCGTGTTGACAGATGAGAAGGCTGTCAAGGTAAGACAGAAGCGGGCGCCCTGGAAAATGTCTCTCATGTGCTCCCGTTGTCAAGTGGTTCAGGTAGGTTTGGTCCATGTGAACATTGCAGTGGGTGCTCCATACTGGGCCGGAGACTGATCCGGGTACCCATCTCACCGCCCACATATCATTGAGAAATGCAGGTGGCACTGACAGTTCCTGCTACTACAACCTCAACTAGTTTTTTTTTTTTTTATCGCAGCTCTCCTTTACAGTCTGTCTCCATCTTCTCTTGTCCAATCATGCCGCTTTTTTTTTTTTCTCACACACCACCAGGTGTGCCTCATTGCGTTCGGGCTTATCACCATAGACCGCTACTCCCGATACGCGTCGACGGCTGTACAACCAAAAAACTGCCGCTTCAAGCACTTTTGAACGTCAGCCAACTACCGCGAACTATGGACCTTTTCTGATGGGCGCCGGCGACCACTGACCAAAGGAACCTGTCTCTTAGGATGAATTGAACAAGTCTTGAGTTTACAATCATTTAGAAATATGTTACATAGCATGATGGCCCAACCTTGACTCTGCGGAACGTATGCATCGTTGTGTGGGTGCAAGGAGCGCCGTTTTACCGCTGGATTACAATGAAGCGCAGATTGCCCTTTCTCAATTTTAGTATCAGTTTTATTGTTCAGTATTACAACTGCCTTCGAGAATTAAAAAAAAAGAGAAAATGGCGTTTGTTTTCATAGCCGAATTTTAGCGGAGAATATGAATTTTCGAAATTATTCGCAGCAGCTTGGGGGAAAAAAACTAATTCTTCGTCCACGATATTTATAGATTAAAAAACCAAAAAGCGCTAATCTCGAAGAAAACAAGAAAACTTCTTAAAACCTTAGTTTTTTTTTATGTTTTCATGAGGAAGAAATATTGCTTGGTAGGCGCAATTTGTATTCGTGGACCTTATAACAGCGGTTCCAGCATCAGCGGTTTGGCTATAAAACGGGCATAGCAACGACAAGGATTGCGCATAGCTCTACTGAATTCGTCAGTCCTCTCGGGCGGCTGCTGTTGGAGAGTGTTCACCAGCGCCACCCTCATCCGTAGCAGCGGACGTATTACCGCGGGTGCCACGTAGGAACGTGGTCGAACGGTGAGGGCGGAAGCTGTGCGAGAGCCCTCTTATGCTACCTACGGCACCCATATATATATTATATATTCATCACAACGCACAAAAACACGTTGGATTTTTCGTGTACACAATTGCATGGCAATGGAATTGCACCCGACGCCACTACTCGACTCTTGCCTTCATCCGAAATTATAAAGCAGCAGTTGAAGACAGTCATGGCACCGAAAACTCTGACAACATCGCATGACGCAACGAGCGAGCTGTTATATAGTTGCAGACGGTCAGCTCTCTTACTTTCCCCTGAGACGCTTTCCTTTCTATCTTTTTTTTTTACTTCTTGTAATTTCCCCGAACCTGGAGCACTCGCTTGGAATGGGTTCTGGATGACAGATCCGGTGATAGATTTCTCTCCATCGGTGGCATTTTTTTTTTTCCTTTCAACGGTGCAGCAGAGCTTTCGCGTCAGCAGACTTCTAAGAGATGGAATGGAGGCAACGAAAGTACACGATGTCAGTCAGGACAGGTCCCGCCTATAGCCACCCTGCAGTGGGTTCAGTATATGGGGATGGAAGTGCTCGAAGCCGTTGGTTACAGCAAAGGGGGAGGGGGCGGGGTGAACGGGCGCGAAAAGACGGGATGATGTCTCAAATGATTGCGCAAGTTTGAAGACTGCACAACGCGCATTGGCTGTAAAAAAACGATGGAGATTCTGTGTGGTTTACCGCTACTATAGTTTCACCTCGTTTATCTCACCTCGATTCGCTCTTCAATTCTACTTCCGCTTATTTATTTTTTTGGACTTCACTCAGTGGCGTTCATCCTTCTTGTATAATACGATTACTATCTTTCTTTTTTTCCTTTGCACGGTGCGCCAGTAATAGCTTCAGGCGTTTGGACTGATAACGCAGCTTCATTTCGTTCGAAAGGCGCTTCAAACCCGTTGAGATGAGTTCAGTATAACTTACACTTTGTTTTTTGCTTTCCCTTTCTGATTTCATCCTTTCGGCCACCTCGAGCAGGGCAGGATAAGCAGTCTCTTATTTTGGGAAAAGAACAGGCAATAGCAAAGTCTCGTTTTGAAGAAATTACAAAGTTAAGAAGAACACAAGATTTTTTTTTAAATCCAAAATATACACCGACGAGTGAAACGCAAAGCCAACACTTCACGGCCCTCGACACATTCGCGCCGTTTGGACAGGCATAACTATGATTGCTGCGCAGTTTTCGTGCCGGCTATAATGTTACGAGCAACGTTCCTGCTCCAACTGGTCAAAAATATACGCGAACCAGGTTAGGAAAGTTGAGCTGTCACTGAAGCGACGACAGCAATGCCAGCACCGTTCGGTGCGAAGCCACGGGCAGTATTTTCTCATGAATCCTTTAGTTCTCATTTCATTTGCTCCTCTGCCATTGGTCACTGCTCTCGTCGACGTAGGCCGTCGGAGCTTACGTCACGCTGGTGGTGGCAGGAAGACGTCCATCTTGAAGACGTCCATATCGCACTGGCGAATCGGCACCGGCATTGACGCATGTCGGATCATGAGGATGCATTTGACATGACATGTCTGATGAGCTTTATAGGCAGTAATGCCGTCTGTGGAAAGAAACTGTGCGGTGTTTGCGCTACGAATTAAGGGAACATGATCCCTATCCCTCTGCTGGACTGGAGGCGGAGGCAGCGTCTACTGGCGGCGCTGGGGCTATGCTCGCCGTGCCTGTGATTCGTCGTTTGCTGCTCCACCTCTTCGTCACGATTGACGCAACAACCTAACGAAATGAAAGCTAAATGAATCGTCACACAGTGGAGTTCGATTCTTCCCTCCCCACTCTGACGTCTGCGAAAAAATCGAACCGAACTAGAACTTGTTATTCCCGCTAGTGAAAGGAGCCTGCTGCCGGCGACAGTGTACACACCCTGATCCGGAATAATCGAAAGATTATGCAATGGCTCATTTCCTGGATGGGTAAAATCGAAACATTAGGCATATCATGAGTGGCCCAAGTGTCGCCGCGGGCCAGCCATCACTGCGATCTGTCAGTCGGCGCGGCAGGTGATAAGCATTCGATGGAATTTAGAGAGGGATTCTGCCATTATACCGGTCCTGATCCTGCCGCGCACGCTTATCTCGCGGCGCAGGCACGGCAGCTCCAGACGCGCCGAGGAGCCGCTGTGTTATCCACGCAGCCACGCTTGCTTGCTATCGTGCATTGTAGTACAGGGCACCAGATGGAAGTGCAGCAGCGGCCGGTGCGTACAACAAGCTTTAGGGGCGCTTATTTAGGTCGTGACCTTTATCGGGGCTTTTCGCAGCTGACGAAAACAATAATGTGATCACTGATCGGTGCAATTCCGAGCAGTGGTGGTATCGCTTGCTTTACGAGAAATACAAAGTAGCGCTTCAAACCTCTGCGGTGGCTTAATGACTACAGCGTTCTGTCGCTGAGCCCAAAGAGGTGGAACTTTAATCTGGCCCGCGACGGCTGAATTTCGACGGAGGCGAAATGCAAAACCATGAGAGCGGTGTGCGATATCAGCGCAGGTAAAAGAACCCCAGGTGGTCGAAAGCAATACGGAGCCTTCCACTGAAGAGTGACGGATAAGCAGAAACCCAGAGATCACAGGAAGCATGCATCAAGCATAAAAAAATTACGCACTGACAGAAGCGAAAATTTGGTCACCTGGTATAACCAGTAAAAAGCGGAAGCTGTCTTGATGGAACTAAAACGAAGTAATCCATTTACCCCGTCAAAGAATATTCTTTTTGCGCCTAAAATACCGGAGCAGCATTAACACTCAAGGGCACTTTTTGGCTATGATAATTTCCTGAGGTAATTGCCTGGTGTGGAATCGCTAGAATAGTTGCCCTTTGGCGGCGTCAACAGGAAAGCCGTTTTGCTCCACTTCCCCTAAATGCACCAAAACATCTTGGAGTTCGTTTTTTTTTTCTGCGCAGTGCCATCACCTCGATACTTTATGCCGAATGTACGTTGAAAGCAGCGCGCGCGAAATCGCTCATGACAATGCGAGCAACGTTCCCGCTTAAGCGATGGGCACTCATATTCCCTACAGGCCAGAGCAGCCGTCTAGCACACCCTTCGTCAAAAGAAAAGTGCCCAATGGTCTTTCCTTCTGCCCATGCTGTGTGGCTAGGACCCCAATATAATATATGTCCATGCTGCGCGGCTCGCTATGCACCCCCCCCCCCCCTCCGTTCCAAATCTCTTGCAAGTCCGTGGAACTCTGGACCTCTCCCCTCCAAGACGTAGGTCTTCCACATAGGCTACCAGGCTCTCACTGTACGGATAAGGCTCTATATTTTAACTATGGCATTGCATAAGCAACCGCCCAACGCGACAGAAGCGTCACGCAATTCCTGGCGGTGCATTATGCCAGTGTGCCAACGCGTCGTGGTCGTGAGAAGGATCCAGGTCGGCGCTGGGCGCAGCCTCACGTGCGGGCGGTGTCATTCTTATCTTCCGTTGAGACGGCCGCTCCAGCGTCGATAGCTCGTTAAGACTAGCGCCAGTAATGTCTCGGCCCCCTTCTCTCCGGTCAACACAGTGGATCCTACACAAAGGGCCTATTACGCGCTGCCCGCGTAATGGCCGCTGGCAATCCGCGCCTGGCGCTGGCGCGGACAGATCAACGGGCCGTGCCGCACTGTTCCGTAGCAAAGGGCGAAATCGCACCACCACGGGGAACGAGAGGACTGCGGACGGACGGAGGGTAATAACACCCCTTCAGCGCTTTCGCCACCGTCCGGACGCCGAGCAGCAAAGACGCGGACTGGCCGGAAATCACTCGGGAGAGCGAGTTTCACTCCAGCCACTTTGTTGAGATACTCGCCGGCTTTCCTCGTCGCCTTTCGCTCCTCTCCGGCCGCACCGACCTATTCAACAAGAGCCCGGCTGGAGGAGGCAGGAATTTCTTTCTCTGGGCACTATCGCGCCGCGACGCAGACTCGGTCGTGTCTTGACGAAAGCCGTAAGCACGCGTCCTCCGCCAATTGTGAATAGATAAGCATCTCTGCGATGCGGCTGTTCTATCCGCCTTGAAGGACGACGAAGGAGCCAAATTTGTTTCTTTTTCTTTCATGGAATTCAGTTAGCGCAGCCAGCTGTTTCTGAAATGTCCTTATTTAGTGTTTTATTTTTTTCTTCCTCGCGTCAGCATGGGGATTTGATCCCTTTCCTTATTTCCTGTACGTGTCCTTTTCGGGCTTTATGGATAACGATCTTTAAGCTTGCTTTACCAGTCGCAGCATTCTGGCGTCTTACACGGGCTCGCGAGGAGGAAGTTGAACATCCATTCGTTCATATTTGTTGAGTGCATGCGCCGCTACCACAAAGCTGACACTAAAGAACGAATATTGACCTCACAGACCTTTATAAGGATGTCGCAGGACAATCTGCCTCCAAAGTTACGATACATGCCCTGTTTGCTCAGCGACCTTTCAGGTCTTTGTTATTAGTTTTTTTTTCTTTTTTGAGAACCGATTCCTATAGGTGCGTTTCTCTGCTACCCGCTCATGCACCTTCTGCAATCTCCCTCTCGTGTCTGTTTATTTTCTTTTGGTTTGCTTTACTGCCTCCGAGATAAGCGAAACTAAGCAAAAATAAGCAAGCAGAGGGAAATGCAACGTTTCCAGCTGTTCCCAAACGGAGCTAGAGAGGGAAAAAAACTTGAGGGGACAATTAAGTTCGACCTTAAGGGTACGACACGCCAGCGTTAATGGGTTTCTTCAGCGGCCTAGGGTCCTCTTTGCGTATCGCTTCGCAGACACGGATAGTGTTCTTTGTTCCACCCTTAAACATACAACGCGATAGCATTGGAGATCCCTCTCGCGCAAGTACTCCTCGGTCGACTATGTTCTGCCTACATGCCAACATATGCGTAATTGGCCATTCTCTGCTTTACAAACATAGATCACGAGGACTCTTCATACCCCTAATGGCGCAGTGGAGCAGTAGTTAAGCGATGCGCCACTGCCCCGGCAGGTGGCTGTTACAAACACAGCCACCGGCGGGGCTTGTGAAACCCAAGTTGCTCTTCTCGTATAGTTTCTAAATATTAACTCGGGGAAAATCTGTCGGCCGTGCACTTCATCCACAAAGGACGCCCGAGGCATGCCGGGAAGACATGGCTTCACAATGACATCTGTTGGCTTGTTTACTCTTTTACGGAATGGATTTTTTTTGTTTTGAGACGGCCGCTCCAGCGTCGATAGCTCGTTAAGACTAGCGCCAGTAATGTCTCGGCCCCCTTCTCTCCGGTCAACACAGTGGATCCTACACAAAGGGCCTATTACGCGCTGCCCGCGTAATGGCCGCTGGCAATCCGCGCCTGGCGCTGGCGCGGACAGATCAACGGGCCGTGCCGCACTGTTCCGTAGCAAAGGGCGAAATCGCACCACCACGGGGAACGAGAGGACTGCGGACGGACGGAGGGTAATAACACCCCTTCAGCGCTTTCGCCACCGTCCGGACGCCGAGCAGCAAAGACGCGGACTGGCCGGAAATCACTCGGGAGAGCGAGTTTCACTCCAGCCACTTTGTTGAGATACTCGCCGGCTTTCCTCGTCGCCTTTCGCTCCTCTCCGGCCGCACCGACCTATTCAACAAGAGTCCGGCTGGAGGAGGCAGGAATTTCTTTCTCTGGGCACTATCGCGCCGCGACGCAGACTCGGTCGTGTCTTGACGAAAGCCGTAAGCACGCGTCCTCCGCCAATTGTGAATAGATAAGCATCTCTGCGATGCGGCTGTTCTATCCGCCTTGAAGGACGACGAAGGAGCCAAATTTGTTTCTTTTTCTTTCATGGAATTCAGTTAGCGCAGCCAGCTGTTTCTGAAATGTCCTTATTTAGTGTTTTATTTTTTTCTTCCTCGCGTCAGCATGGGGATTTGATCCCTTTCCTTATTTCCTGTACGTGTCCTTTTCGGGCTTTATGGATAACGATCTTTAAGCTTGCTTTACCAGTCGCAGCATTCTGGCGTCTTACACGGGCTCGCGAGGAGGAAGTTGAACATCCATTCGTTCATATTTGTTGAGTGCATGCGCCGCTACCACAAAGCTGACACTAAAGAACGAATATTGACCTCACAGACCTTTATAAGGATGTCGCAGGACAATCTGCCTCCAAAGTTACGATACATGCCCTGTTTGCTCAGCGACCTTTCAGGTCTTTGTTATTAGTTTTTTTTTCTTTTTTGAGAACCGATTCCTATAGGTGCGTTTCTCTGCTACCCGCTCATGCACCTTCTGCAATCTCCCTCTCGTGTCTGTTTATTTTCTTTTGGTTTGCTTTACTGCCTCCGAGATAAGCGAAACTAAGCAAAAATAAGCAAGCAGAGGGAAATGCAACGTTTCCAGCTGTTCCCAAACGGAGCTAGAGAGGGAAAAAAACTTGAGGGGACAATTAAGTTCGACCTTAAGGGTACGACACGCCAGCGTTAATGGGTTTCTTCAGCGGCCTAGGGTCCTCTTTGCGTATCGCTTCGCAGACACGGATAGTGTTCTTTGTTCCACCCTTAAACATACAACGCGATAGCATTGGAGATCCCTCTCGCGCAAGTACTCCTCGGTCGACTATGTTCTGCCTACATGCCAACATATGCGTAATTGGCCATTCTCTGCTTTACAAACATAGATCACGAGGACTCTTCATACCCCTAATGGCGCAGTGGAGCAGTAGTTAAGCGATGCGCCACTGCCCCGGCAGGTGGCTGTTACAAACACAGCCACCGGCGGGGCTTGTGAAACCCAAGTTGCTCTTCTCGTATAGTTTCTAAATATTAACTCGGGGAAAATCTGTCGGCCGTGCACTTCATCCACAAAGGACGCCCGAGGCATGCCGGGAAGACATGGCTTCACAATGACATCTGTTGGCTTGTTTACTCTTTTACGGAATGGATTTTTTTTGTTTTTTAATTTCGTTTCCACTGATGTTTTGTGCGCGTTGTGCAGTTATCCAGCTACGCACGCAGTTCATTTGAAATCCGAAACATCCGAAGGCTGCAATAACTGCACTGTAACGAATATGGTTCCCGTAAGGAATGCGCAGGCACATTGACTGTGATTCGGAGTGGTAAACTTCACAGATGCAATCTGCCGTCGCTGTGAAGACCGTCGATCATTTCACAATAAGTCGTGCATGAGCTCGCCCGCGTATGTTGTGTTTCTAGCTGTACAATTGAAGAACGGAAGTAATCTTTATTTATGTAATCTTTATTTATCTTTGGTGCGCGTTTCCATGACAGGGTAGTGACGGTGACCAAACTTTGCATTGTTTATGTCGTAAATAATAATCTCCCCAGGGCGACTTCTTCGAGTCGACTAACTTCGGTACATCGAGACAACAAACGAATATCGAAGAACGCCTTCGCCAAACCGCTTTTTCTTCTTGCGTATGTGCACCGACACGCTGTTTCAATGAAGAGCAGACTTATGAGTTGCTCTCGATGATAGGCGGAAGTCTGCGGTTGATTTGTGAACTGTTATCGGCGGGGTTCATTTCAGCCTGGGTTAGAAAAGGTTCAAAAAGTGTTTCGGCACGGCAAACAAGCACGAGACGACGCAAGAAAACACATCACAGATCGTGATTTCGTCCATCGTCTCGTCCCTGTTCGCCGCGCCGAGGCAATTTTCCAACATGGATCACCAAATGGCCTATAATACAGCCTTGTTAAGCAGAGAGGTTGTATGCGTCAGCACGAACACGGCGGCCACTTACTTCCGGTAGGACAGGTTTCAGCTTCCTAATTCATGACTTTCTTCGCAAAATTCTCTAGTGCAGTGCCAGGACATGGTGAAAGCCGGCACTCTGCACGCACAAGCAAGTTTCTCATAGAAGGGTTAGGGTTCGGTCAAGTTTCTCATGGCACGAACATAGGCACGAACGCGCAATAACAGACGACACCAATGAAACGTTTCTGTTTTTTAAAGTTCCAAGAGAGAAGCTTCTGAAGTGTTCTATTTTAAGCGCTAACAATTTTTTTAACAATATTTGCTCCGAAAAGTGTGTCTGTTAAACGCAAGAGAAGAAATTTTTTATTTCGATGGTTAGCTGTATTTGGCGACATGAACAAAAAGCCCTCTCTCACAGCAGGAACATTCGGCGCTCGTTTACACCTATATCTGCTTTTATGCACATTTATTCCTACGTACAGTTAGCAGATTTTATTATCACACACTTTGATTGTAAGACAACGTTTTGTGGCGATACTTTTTCCAAAAATTTATATTTATGCAGTTGTAGTTATGTTCAAAGGCTAACACCAGCTAAGCCAGATAAGAAACCTCGTCTTACGGTGGATGAAGTGCCCTTTGAGAAACTCGCATGGACGGTGGCGCCAGTTTTCCCTCTGGGTAATGTTAAGAAACTCCATGGCTCTTCCCCATCAACCTCTCGCGACCAATCGTTACTTTAACTACGCCTGACACCTGGCACGGTGGACAGTTTGCTCACAGTCCGGTGGTCACGGTGGTCACGTGATGTAGGTGAAAGGGGGAACAACTGCTTTTTCCACTCACAACGACAATGACCACGCCGTATTTTCTGCAGTACGGAAGCCTTAATGAAACCGCGTTAGAACGTCGTTATCTTGCCCAAACTCGGCCTTCAACAATCCAGGGCAGCTCTAACGTGCTTAGGGCTGAGCACGAGCATCACGTGTAGCTTGATGTATGTGAAGCGGCCAATTGGGGCAGATGGTTCTTGGGATAATTATAAAGGCGAAAGCCTTTAATGCCCCATCAATGTCGACAGAAAGTTGTCAGCAGAGGTGTCACGCTTTCCGGTTGGTCGAAATAGTTATGACGTCAGAGCGCACGGATTCGAAGTAATGAGGTCACCCACGGATGCCTAACGCCTCTTTTTGGAGCACTCGACAACTAATAAAATAGTTATCCGTTCTGACAGGGGCGTAAGGCGTCCGTGGGTGACCACATTGCATACCTTATTACTGCAAACAGAGCCATGGATGCAACTGAACTCATCGAAGCAGAGAGAGAGTCGTGCTAAAGAAGCAGTCAAAGTCGGCATTCAAAGTGTGTAGTCAAATAGAGCACTAGTACAGCAGAAACAGTCTCGCAGTCAATGTGAAACAGCGCGCCAGAAAGGCTTTCGCCTTGCAGCACTTTAGGGAGCCAAAGTGCCCTCTGAATTTTTTGCCGAGTCAGCGATGCACATGGTTCTGTGTGTCCCCTTAATAACGCCACCTCAGCGTTGTAAAGACCAGCTCTCATTTATTGCCGGTTGAAGAGGATGTAGCGTGACGTCAAAGAGAAATTACAGTGAATTAAAAAGAAGAGAGAGGAGTGCGAGATATGCCATCTTGACTGGGCACTCAACGTTTCACATCTCATTCTCCACTACTGCTCTCTGTTGATTTTCCTTTTTCATCTCGTCTAGAAGCGGGTTACTTAAGACAGAACGGCAGTTGTGTCGATGAGGCAATCAAAAAGCGATATACTAACAACCCAAGAATACTAATGCTGCATGATACGTTCACTCGGCAACGGGGACTCGCGATCAGATGGCTATAAAAATCAGAGATTACGCTGTTTTACGGCTTCCGACACGAGGGGCGCTATAATGGCAAGCATAAAAACAGTCTCCCTGATGCACGCCTTCTTCTTTGTTGTGTGACCGGAGGCAATAAACGCGTTTACAGCACACTTGTACGCAAAACAGACAGCAAAATGTAGCTGCTCTTCGATACTGAGATGAATGGTGACGCAGTTTTAAAATGCAAAAAAAAAAAAAAGGTCATTGAGTTCTTTTTTTTTTTTTAGTCTTCCTTTATCGATGCCTGAGCTCGGCCAGCGAAACAGCTCACGCGCAAGGGCCGAGTTCCACGACAGAAATAAAAGTTTGAGCTATTCTCAACGTGCCCGCGTCCTTTCAGGCAAAGCCGACCTAGCGTAACTGCGAGAAATGGGTATGAGCCCAGCGTAACGCTGCAATGCACGTGTACTGAAGAGTTTTAGCATAGCGGGGGCGTACTAGCGCAGACGTATACAGGATTACTGGACACCTCCTGCGTGCATCGCCGAGCATTGTCTTGACACCTGTCATGTTATTAAAGGACGCGGAGATCATAATTACAAAAGCGTTTTCTCATTTCCCTTTTAAAAGAGCAAAAATATGACGCTTAGGATTTCGCTCGTCGTGCATTTTACAGCGCAAAAACACAGACAGTTGTCTACAGCCCTCCGAGATGATCTTCGATCCAAGCTGAAAGAGCACATTCATGCCTATGGGAATGGCCGAAATTTGCCTCCATACCTAAACGGCAAAAAGACTCCATGGCTGCTGACCATTTCAACGCGCTATTCATTGCTGGGTCAGGGTAACCAGTTGTGCTTGCCTCTGCAAGCGACGCCCAGTGGGTGGACTTCGGCCACTGTAGTTTAGCGCAGAGTCTCGTTGCGTTAAAATAAACTTCATGTGGTTTGATGAATTGTTACGTGGCAAAACAACGCTGTGGGCTGAGAGGCACACTGTATATAGTGGAGGGCTCCGGATTAATCTAGACCACCCGGGGCTCTTTAACGTGCGTTGAAACCTAGTACAGAGCCGTATGTGCTGGTCCCATAAAGTCCAATATGGCGGCTGCTTCAGTCTCAACTACTGCAGCCGCAGAGAAGGAAATGAAAGTGGAGGAGCACACTCTGCATGCGTCTTTTAAGAAGGTAGCAGAAATTCAACATACAATAACCGACCGCAAACGGCCGCAGAGGCGCTGGCGGCAGTTTTACGAGCCACAAACACTTGTTTATTGCTGCACGCAAGCAATACGAGTTGCTTTCACAGCGCGCTAGAACGTAAGAACTTCTTTATTCTACTCCTTCTGACCAAAAGCCCTCACTGTCACACTCTCGCGCTCGTAACAAGAGAAATGTTCCTCGGAATACAGATAACGCCCCATTCATGTTTGGAGACGTTCCCGATCAACTTCGACTTACTCCTGGGTCTGCGTAAAGTCATCCTTTCCAAGTGCGTCGACGGCACTCGTTTTACCAGTACGGGTGGGAAAGATGGATGAGGTTGCGCACTGTTTTGACACCAGCGTGGCAGTTGGGCCTATGGCCATAAAGTTTACAATTCCAGGCTTTACATTTTGCTTTATTTCGTACCGCTTATTTTAGTCACCTAACTTTTCTTGCCTCGCACTGCGCCTTTCATCTGTCAGCGTAAAGAATATACCGCCGAAGAATGGACGACAACTGGTCATGCTGCAAGGTTGTCTGGCATCATACAAGGGAAACTTCATCATGTGACAAACGCAATGCAGGCGTCACCAAAACGAAACTCTTTCCTGCGCATGTTAGTGCTTCTTTTCCCTCGATTATTTCGGCGAGCTTTCGCTAGTAGCTTTGACGCTTTGTAAGGCAGATTTTTTAGGATAAAGTGATTGAATGGGAAGATACACGACCGTCGCCGGAAGAGCAATAGCCACAGACGGTTTCCCATCTATCATACTAGGGAAATGAACTGACGGCATCCAAAAAATTGAAATCCGGGGAGTGTTGCCAGTATATCTACCCTAAATTTTCTTTCCAGAGCCCACTGCCACTCCGTGTATAAGGGTTTTTTGACTTCATCCCACTTCAAAAACGTGGGCAGATTATAATAAGAGTCGTCCACTAGACGTCGGAAGCCCGCGTTTTGTTTCACCAGAGCAGCTTCGAATTTCTGTTGACGCAGTCAGAGGCCATAGCCGCCGCCGACGGTACATTCGGCCGAGTAGGTAGCAGGCAAAACAGCAGCCACAACTGGCGAGCTATACCGTATGATACAAAACCAAACGAACAATCCTCTGCTGCTTCCGCTTGAGCCGAGCCCACAAGGACCGGAGATCAAATTATTTTTTCGGGAAAACAAAAAAGCAATATAAAGCGTAATAGCCGACAACAAGAGCTCTGACTTTCTCTACCTAAGCAGCCACCGCACGTGTATGGAAGAGGACCGACTCAAATCAAAGCGCTCGTGCGACGAAAAATAAAAATGATAAGAACTGGTCCCACTAAATGTCGCAAGAGCCTTCTGAAAAGTTCATGCCGCTTTCGCGAAAAGAGATCGTGGAGAGCAGCCGTAAGCCTTCCCGATCCAATCATCCGTACGTGATCGTTTGTCTTCACGGGGGCATAAAACGTGGCCGCTGAAATTTCAAAGCATAAAAATTCTTGTTCGCCTTCTCGCTGTTCTCCTTTCTTCTTACTGCTTCCTGGCTCGAAGAGCACGCCTCCGGGAGCTGCGCCGGGCACTTTGCACGGTCGCGTTCCTTGAAGCGGAGACATTTCTAGGACCCAGCAGGAGACCACCCGATTGGAGTTCCTGCTACGCCAAAGTACCCATCCCGTTTGCTTCCTGCCTCTAACTGTCTGTCTCCGTCCTCCTTTAACGTTTTTATTGTTACCTCTGGATTTGGAATACTGCTTATCGACGAATTGCGCAGGGATTCGGGGGTAACATTTTAAATAAAAGTGTGTGCATTGGGGTAAGGTCTGGATTTGGAATACTGCTTATCGACGAATTGCGCAGGGATTCGGGGGTAACATTTTAAATAAAAGTGTGTGCATTGGGGTAAGGTCTGTCATTACGAGCTATTTTTCCTCAGGCGAGCCTCGCACAGCAAGGGGCTCAATTTCTTTCTCAAAGTTACAAATCTTTAGTCCACCCGCTGAATTATTCGCTTGCCAGTTGTGACCTCCTTCCGTTACGTCCGACATATTACACCTTGCAAGGGCGCCCGACTAACGGAAAACTCCCCTCTTGTTCTATTTGGCTCGAGTTACGAACACCGGTGCGGACCGACAAGGATGCGACCACTGTAGCGTGGGCCTGCCGCGGAATACAGTTATTATAATCTATCGCGAGCAGTCGGTAGTCGCGGGGTCAGGTATTACCGCGGCTGGCGTATTCATCTGCCGCCAGTGCGTCTCGAAGGCTACCCGCATCTACATCAAAACACATTCTCGCTCTTCGTTACCTCTACACGTGTTGTATAGGAGATGGGGTCATCTGTTTCTTTTTTTTTTTTTAAGGAGAGCTGAATAATTCTTACGTCGCTCGAGGCAATCCAGGGTAATTGTTTTTGAGATCGGATGCTGCGCATTCATTTTTTCGGGGAAATGTATCAGGTGCATTAAAACGAGAAAAGAAAGCTGAACTTTTCGGCGACGTTTTTCGAGCATGGTTAACGAGTAACTATTGACTTACTTGTGGGTTGACTTACTATGGATTTACTTATAGAATGTGGCTGCTCGAAACGGCTAATATTCGCAAAAATAACTATAGGCTGCCCTAATCTATGCCAGCACTCACTGCGAAACAGCGCACCGCGTTCATGATTTTCGAGTGCTTTTCCGTGTCGCCAGTGCACACCATGCAGCCCCATTTATTATCAGGGAGGACAGGTAAATATTTCTCCGCAGCTATCAGTTTTCACCAACTACATACAACCGAAAGAAGAAATCCTGCGGTCGCTAGAGGCTTATACCGTTAGCGAGGACCAGTTCATAAAAAGGGTAATGCAGATTGCTCCCAACGAACTTATGTTCGGCGCATGTTTTGCGTGTCTTAATTTGTTTCAATATGTCGTAGCTGTCGCTCTATAGCGTATCTATAGCTATGGTATCTTGCTTTCTGGCAAGTCAGGGCTAGCGTACAGGTACAGTATTTCGTCGCAGCAAGTTAAATTCAGTGCAAAAGAAAAGAACATCAAGACAAGGGAGTTACATCAGTGAAGAATGGCAGACGCGATGAGCTGCTTTTTCCTCTCTTCATTATAGTTATAACCTGTGTCGAGCACGGCTCTGGAAACGCCGCAAGCATGTTTTTTTTTGTGTGTTTCCGTTCAGTGCGGTTCAAATATTTGAGATGGCGAGATGGTATTATTTCGTTGTGTCAGTGTCATAAAGAAGGCAATAAGATATCGATTGAAACGCGGTCGCGTTCTGACGAGGTGGCAACGAGTCGTTCCCTTAACTGAGTGGTGCCTACAAACGGGCGACGGCAGCTTTCACACGTCAGCAGAAGGGGCGAGGAGTGACTGAAGAATTAATGGCTTGGTTCATTCGCGCAGAACACAGAGAAACTGGCAGAACATAACGCGGTTCTGGTCCGGTAGTCCGCAGACTGATATCAAGTCGTCCAATTCGGTTTCAGCCCTCTCGATTATGGCCACCCTTGAAAGATTGCTTCCTCTCTTACTCTTGCTTATTTCTTTTTGTCCGCTAAGTATGGCCAGTGTTTGCCAAGTTAGAGGCTATTGTTTTTTGTAGCACTTGCACTCGCCTCGCGAACCTAAAAAGAAACGATTGTTTCGCGTCCTAACGCAACCGTAAGTCCAGTCGACCGCGCGAGGGACGCCACTGAACGAAGATAGACAAGAAAAAAAAATAAAAAGGTATGCTGTTCTCGTCTTCAGATCTGGTCTACCCGATACCAGTGTCTTTACGGGAGGAAATGGCAGATTTGCGCTTTCCTTTCGCTAACTGCGCATAGACTCGCGCTCGAGGCGCTACAGAGTTACGACTGTTTGTCCGGCCAGCTCATCTACGATTCTCGCTACTGCTGCTGCTGCTACTATATCCCGGTCAGCTTTTGCCGATTCCGTCTTGTGTCGCCAGACAATCATGCATGGTCATCGCCCCCTTTTCTCGATTCGGCGCTGGATTATGGATATCTCCGAGACATTTTCTATTCCTCCGGCTAACATGTCCCAAACTTGGCCGACGACCGTCCATTATTGCCCCTGTTGGGCAATCATAGACGCCCCGCAAAAGGCTGACACGTCCTTCCACGTGTACTGTCCGCACGTCTCGCTCGTGCTCAGCGCACGCTTAGTCGAGCCGGACGCCTGAAGATGAAAAAGAGGAGAATGGCAGATTGGTTTTTGCGCATTTTACAGTAGGCTGGTGCGGATAGTTCCATTTCTGGTACGTTCAATTCTTTTACGATGCGTTGCTTTGATCCTCATGTTGCCTTCATCATCATGAAGCGGGGCAAATTGCCAAAACCAACCTGTCATGTGCAGGTCTGTTATATAGCTCAGAGGTACGCGGAGGCAAACACGCTTGGAAAAAGTGGAATTCCGCCAGCTTTTTTTCTTTTTTAGTGCGCGGCGTTATCGAAGTCGTTTACTAAGATTTGCTAGTGTGCAATCTCTGTAGCAAGACTATCATCAATAGCCTGGAGTTAATCTTCGTCTTGAATCGTCACGTGGTTTTGAGGAATGCTAAACGCATCTGCTTTTTATCACGCAACTTCCAATCTTTTCTATCTTTTCATTTTTTCTTTTTCCGAAACACCATGCCTCGTTTTCCTAGGAAAAAGCTCGAAATTTTGCAAACCCTCCCTATTGCAATCACTTCACTGCTCGCCCGACACAGCAAACTGATGGCAGCGTCACTGAGAACTCATTTCGTTCTCCATTGTGCAATGAGGCGCACACGTGGGCATCGCGCTCGGAAAAGAAATCTTCCACGACAACTTCCGCTTTTCTTTAGTGCCGTTATCGGAAGGCGAAAACGAAATGGCAAGATTGAAAAAGAAGAAGAAAATCACCTTATGAAGAACGGCGAAGCAAGCAGCGCGGTGAGCGACGCTTAAATTATGCTCTTTCGGGCAAGTCAGGCAGAAGTTAATAATTGGAATCTTTGCCTGGTTCATTAACTTTACAGCCCCAATAAATATCGCCAAGGAAGGGCAGGATTAAAAATTAGGGCTCATCGGAGGTGGCGCGTGGCAGGCAAAGGAACGCGAGCACAAAACAACGTGCAGGGAAAAAGAGGCGAGGCACATCTGCGATACCAAGAAGAAAAAAACGCATACAACGCATGGCCTCCCTCGTACGCGGGCTCCGGTGAGGACGTTTCGCGGAGAATTCGTGGAACTTCGCGCGGAAGCCTGCGGCCGCCGCGGAAGCGTGGGTAACAAAAAGACGGCGCACGGCTGTCGCGGGAAGGGGTGGTTCAGGTGAGCAATTAATCAGCCGTGATTGTTCGTGGGATAATTAACAGCACCGCTACGCCTGCTAATGCTGCCGGCGCAGGAGGGGAGCAGGAACGCGCAAAACGCCTTCGTGACTGCGCCATCGAGTAGCCCACCGATACGCGCCGATGCGAAGACCCTCCTTGCCAGCGGAGTATTTGACACCATGCGGCCAGAGAAGGGAGGGAGAAAGAAAGAATAAATAAATAAGCGAATAAAATACACAGCACGAGTCTGCAACGAACCCATTATGTAGATTGGTTAACGTGTTGACAGCGGTGTCCCGGCGAGAGAACAGTGATGACGTAGCACATAACTGCTTGGTTTGGTGCCGAAGATAACAATGTGCGACCACACTGCACAAAAACTATGTAAAAGCTTGTGTCGTTCCAGGGATCCAAGAAACAAAGCAAAACAACGGAGGCATTTCGCTGGGTAATTTGTCCTCTCTCTCTATCTTTCACTCTCTCTCTATCTCTGCGCGCTTAAACGTTGTTTTACTTGCGAATATTGTCTTTTTCGATGCTCTTCACCTTTCCTCTCATTCTGGCAAATGGCATTTTTTTTTCACATTCAAGCAAGTCGAGCTTCACAAATAAAAAGGCATGAAAGCAAATTCTACTAGATAAGTTTCCCTAAGTGCAAAATGTACAATCGCCGAAATAAAAAAAAAGGCTTATCTACTCAGAATTGCGCGCACCTTAAAAGACAGCACGTGTTTTTGAAAATTGATCCGGGCCGTCATAGCCCCATCAAAATTTTTCCTTAATTAATTCATTCGATCGGCTGAATCGACAGTCAGTACGGCTTCAAACTTAAAACTAACACTTCTAAAAAATTTTTGTTTACGACAAAGGACAATATGCAGAGGTTTCTGAGGCTCTTGAGAACAATTTTTTGTCTTTTGGATGCATGGCTGGGCACTACAATCTAGATCTGTTGCTTGATGTTTAAAGCTACAATTCATCGCTTTGCTGAACTTCATCTTAAAACACATTATGTAGCAAAGGGGACAGAGCAGAGAAGTCTGGGGTAGCTGGCGCACTTACTGCTTCATTCTCAAGAGACACTGAGCATATTCACTATACCTGAGAGGCAAATCAGTCAGTGTTTTTAATAAAATTAAACAGCTAACGAAGCTGCATTAAGAAAAAGCTGCGTGAGTGGCGCAAAAATCTATTTAGCGGTTTAGTACTGACTTCAAAAGCAAAAACAAAAAAGTTCTCGACGTTCATGAAACGGTGTAGTAAAGATAAGATAGCTCTGCCAATATTAGAGCATAGAGGTTTATAAGTGAGCAATGATCTTCACAAAGCGACCCTATTTAATGAATTCTTTCAGTCTGTATTTCATCCCTCACAGCCTGCTCTCAATCAAATTTCTAGTGATCATGAATTCACCATGCTGCAAGTGAAGCTTTCTATGAATTGCATTGCTAGATTATTTAATTATATAGTCACAGCAAAAGCTGCAAGTCCTGATGGTGTCTCGCCTAGGGCATTAAAAAATGTTTTGTTATTGCGTCAAAGCATCTCTATGCGATCTTCTATAAATCGCTTTCAGATGGCAATCTTCCGAATGACTGGACAATTGCCATTGTAGCGCTCATTTTAAAATGCGATTCCAAATCTTGTGTACAACTACCGAGCGATTTCGAAACATCAGTTTGTTGGAAAATTTTTGAAGGTATCTTGTATTCAGCGATAATGAAACACCTTAGTTCGCTTGACTTTTTTCAAAAAACTTAGCACGCGTTCCAAAAAGGTTTTTCTTGCGCAACACAGCTTACCGAACACTATCACGACATATCCTCCAAAATTGACAGTAGGGACAAAATTAACTGCATATACTTGTATCTAAAAAAGAAGCCGTTCGCCACTGTACGTCAGTCAATCCTGTTAAAAAAACTTGGTAGCTTAAACATCAACGCTTCCTTGTACAAATGGACTTAAGACTACTTAAAGTACTGAAAACGGCGTATATTGGTTAGTAGAAAATGCTGTAGTTCTGTGGCTGTTACGTCGGGACTGCCGAAGGGTTCTGTCTTGTGGCTATAGTTGTTTGTTATTTTTAGAAATGGGATTAATGACGGAATGAAGTCTTAAGTGCGACTGTTCGCCGATGATTGTGCTTTGTGCTCCAGAGTGTCCTGTGAAACCGATGCCACACACCTTAAGGAAGATATCAGGCGTACTGACAGCTGTTGTTGCACCAATATAATGTCCCTAAATATTTTAAAAAAAATTCCACGCATGCTTCCCCAGAAAAAGCAAAAACAAAGTGCAACGTCTGTAATCCCTCTAATGACAATTTATTAGATCAGAAACTACGTATAAGTATCTAGGTATTATTTTTTCTGTGGGTGGTACATGGTAGGCGCACGTTGGCTGAAAGGCAGGTAAATCCCTTGGTTTTGTTGTGGGCAATTTAAAGCACGTGCATGAATAGGTTAGAGAGGCAGCGTACAAAACGCACATCAGACCCATCTTCAAATATGCCTGCCCTGTGTGGGGTCCGGTTTTCCGTCTGAAGCTCTACTCAATCTATCATGATCAAACTGGCGTTTCGTCCTCATCATATTTCCACCCACCGCATTATGCATCTACATGAATCGATCACAGTTACAAACTGCGACCGCGCAGCTCAAGGACAAATACTTTCAGCATCATTTTTTTGCACGAACCACGAAGAAATGTAATTCACTGCCAAGTGATATGGTGAGACGAAGCACTGCAGATTTGATTTATCAAACCTTGTATCGCTCCTAATGATGCCATATAGGCGCTGCGGGTTTTCTCTGCATAAAAAAGAAAAAGGAGCAAGTGCTCCTGCATGTGTACACGGGACACGATGGGCGATTTGATTTGACGTGCACACCGTGTCCGCTGATGTGCCTAAAAAGGGCGGTTTGCCAAACGCAGTCGGACCCTGGCAGGCGTGCCGTAAGCTAAGCTCCTGTTCGCCGGACGCCCGACTCGTGCCGAGTCGGCCCTCTTGCAGACGCTGTATAAAGCTCTGGCGACAGAAAGCGCGCGCAGAAACAAAAGCGAAAGCCGCAGGACGTATAGAATGAACGACAAGGAGTCGAGGCGCTCCGAGGCGCGAAGGGCCTCCCAGCTCGGTTGCGCAAAAGAGAAGGGACAAATTTCTGCGCGACTTCTTAGTGCGGCGAGCAAGAGGAGCAGGACCGTGCCCGCCGCTCCATCGGCATCACAGCGAAGGCCGCCGCTCTACCTCCACCGGACGTCGTGGGAAAGGAAAAGCGATGGAGCGAAGGGTGCCTTCATTCTGCATGAGCGGCGCGAGTATACGTCTCCGGGATGGCCAGGCATTGTTGCTGCGATTCGGAGGAATGGAGACCTATAACGGCCGCCTCGGCTGGCGGGATGTTCACCCTAAAGGCGGGAAAAACATGCAGGAAGAAAAGATAGCGCAAAGAGCGCAGAGGAGGCACGCCCTTGCTGAAAGTGATAGCCGTCGCGGCGCGACGCATCGTCCCTTTCTTCGCGAATCGGAGCCCCAAATGTTTCATTCCTGGCGCTGCCTCGGCCGCGCGTCGGCCGATCGTTTTTACCACTTTTGCGGCAACGGGATCACCGCCGCCCGCCCATCTTATTTCCCGTTTAGTGCGGCCGCTCTGCTCCTCGCATGTTGCGAAAGCGAGTATAGCGGGTGGCGCGCGGGCATGCACCCCGCTGTTTCTTTCTTCTGGGCTGCTGATGGCGCCGGTGGTTTAGAACGTGTCAATAGGCGCTGCTTTGTCCCATTGTCCTTCGCCTTGTTTCTCTGGCGTGCTCCGTGAGTTGAATGCCATAGCAGCGCTGGCAGCCGGAGTGGTGCTTCACTCGCAATATGTTCGCGATCTTAAGGGGCGTTTCGCTTAAGCGTTGGAATATTCCGAAACACGTATCGTGTTTCGTAGCAGATAGGCGCCGCTGTAGGATGTTTTTGGCCTTCGATCAATTAGGCTGCACCACCGCGCCAATCGTGCTGCGCAGCTGCTCTGCGTGGACTACACGTATTTGTATATTAAACTACAAAAACAGCTACTGGACAGAACGTCGGTTCGTTACTTTTTCGAAGCTTTTTATACCCTCTGACAACACCCGGCAGAATTTTATCCTGATTTTCTCCTCTTCCTGGCGGTATAACTAGCGTGAGTTGACGCTTTGGGATCCCAAAAGCAATACCGTCGGTTAATCGCGGCATGGAAGTAGTGTTTTATACCAGGGTTTGAAATTTAACTTGTCTGCCTGAAAGTTAGCCGTTTTTTCTGGCAGTGTTCAGGAAGCGTCCAGATAAAGTTAACTCTATGGTGAAATATGTTGCTCGCAGACAACACGTCCCTGTTTCGTGATAGAGCGGTTTCATCATATAGCGGTAACCACGAGTGACTTGAGGAAAGGGCGCATGAAAAAATTGGGACCCGTAAAAGTTGAGCGGTGATGATGGTGGCCCCGTATGGAGCAAGGAGGAGTGTGTTTCGTTTAATAGTAACGTAAATATTTATTCAGGTCAATTATTCTGCTTTTAAACTGTTATAGTTGCGAGAAGTGTTTCCGTTAGAAAAGTGCAGATACTTGGGGGGGGGGGGGGGGGGGACAAACTGAACAATTTATGAAGAGCTATAGCTTTAATCTTTCTGTTCATGTCACGCTCTGATGGAAGCCGAAAAATCCCACGACAGTACAGGATTGCCAATGATCATGCCTCGTGAGTCGTGACAACAAATGCGGTTGAGAAATTTGTCTGCGCCGAATTGACTACCTAGTGAAGCGCAGGCAGGCGCACGATGTTAAAAGCACGCGACTTGTTCCCCGGGAACTTGTGATTTTTAGTCGTCTTCCGAACCTCGCAAAACACACATACTTTGCCTACATGCTGCCCTTACGAAAACTACGCTTTGTGGGGTTTTGACCTGCTTAATTCACCAATTGAAACATGGGCGCGTCTTGAGCGGTTGCAAGTGCGAACTTCAGCCAGTAATTAGGTTGGCGCGAAAAGAAGGAAATGTCATCTTGCTCTGTGCGACTGCTGACAATGTTTTTTCGGCTTAAATTTCTCATCACGTTCCAGCGTTTCTTTATACCCTGGGATCTCGCCACGTAGAATGATTTCATGCAGTAGGATTTCGTCGCTATAGCTTCAGAATGTCCAAAAGTTGCCAAAAACTGCTCACCTTATTAGTTGGATTTAAAGGGAAGAACCTGGACTGGTATATTAAAGAAAATAAGCGCACCGTTATCCGCTGCATGGCTTGGTAGCGAGCATGAAGGTTGGTGCTGTCATCTCTTTCCTGTTTTTGTGAGTGCGTGTGTTGGAGGGGAAAGGAGGGAGACGAAAGGAAATTTCCATCAAGCGCTCCACTGACGATACAGTCCGCAACATAACATCGGTGCCTGCCGGCCAAGGTTTCATCTGCAGGAACTGCGCTCTCCTTTTTTTCTAATGTATACGTTTAAAATGAGAATGCAAAATCTCGTACGGCTTCCACGCAGAAGCGAATTATACACTCCAGGTTTGATAAGGAGAGATATTCAAATTTATTTATTTTTTTCAATGAAACGGTTCCTTGAATCGAAGTCAGGAATTGTGCAATTCCCCGGCCGAGGCCTTTCTCAGTCGTGAACCAATAGATAATGAAAGTCTACAAGCTAGCTCAAGTCTCCGCGCTTGCCAGAGATAACAAAGAGAAGGAGATAAAGAAGGAAAAGAGTAGGTGGCAGGGAAGCTAGTTCCGACTGTTGGTCTTACACGGAAAGGAGCCGTCATCTGTGAAGTCACATTACAGCGTTGCATAAACTGAATTTTTGGCCCTCACAGGGAAGAGAACGACGTGCGCCAAAAGAGGGAGGGGGGGGGGGGGGGGGTAAGTTGGCTTGAAACTTTGCCAATGAAAGCAATAACCACCATATCTCCTACGACGGTGGTTCTGACAGCGGCTCGGCGCACACGTGATATGAACAAACAGAAACGTGGTTACCACAAGCTTTTCGTGCGTACTATATTTTTGTTTATGTATGTGGATGAGAGTGATAGACACTAGTGACAAAAAATACACTCCGTGCTCTGCTCCTGAACGTCGGCCAACTAAACAGCGTTCAGATCTTTTTGTTTTCTTTTCTTTTCTGGCGCTTTTTGCAATATAAATGCCAGGGTATATAAGGGGGCCAGATAGAAGCCGCCTGTCAAGTCTCTTTGGCTGCACAGGGAACAGCTGTCAAATGTCATGGATAGTTTCGACTTATTCCCATTAATTAAGCGGCAAAGATGAAAGCAGTGGGGACAAGCAATATCTAGGGCAATTCCACTGTTCATTGTGCCGTCATCCTTCTCTAAGCTGAGCGTCTTCCTTTTCGAGTATTGTTACTTGTCAAGTTACTCTGGTCTGTTTGGTTCCGTTTTAGTTAATATGCTCGCAACAGCAGCACGTAAAAGGCACAAAGTTGATACTCCCAACAACTTCCTGGCCATGAATCGCTTTTTGAGCCTGCAAAGCTTTGGAACACAAATATTGGTCGGTAAATTTTTTGTTGCTTCGGCGCTGGTTATCAGCGTGGTGGAACAAAAGGGGTCTGACAAAACCCGAAACGATAAGTATGCAGCAAAAACGAAAGGAAGGCGCCACCTCATCCTCGTTGGCACACACCTGCCGGTCTTATTGGGTTTAGAGTTCAATATCGTAGTTTCAATATTGACGTATCTTTAAATACTGAAGTATTGAAACTATTGAAACTGTTTAACCGTCAAGACAGCGAGTGTTCTCGTAACGCTGAACACAACCACAGTACAAACAAAGCCAGTTGGTTGGTTGGTTGGTTTATGGGGTTTAACGTCCCAAAGCGACTAAGGCTATGAGAGACGCCGTAGTGGAGGGCTCCGGAAATTTCGACCACCTGGGGTTCTTTAACGTGCACTGACATCGCACAGTACGCGGGCCTCGAATTTCTCCTCCAAAGAAATTCAGCCGCCGCGGCCGGGATCGATCCCGCGTCTTTCGGGCCAGCAGCCGAGCACCATAGCCACTGAGCCACCGCGGCGGCTAAAGCCAGTTGGCTAAGCTGTCAGTTAGCTGTTGAACGGCCGCTTTCCTTGCCAAGTTGAGATCTAGCCACACGAAACACCTGCGTTTCCACGGCTCGTGAGCGCCTCTCATTGACATCCGTCGCATACGCCCCACCGGGACAGTACGATGTCATCCAAGACGCGGAGTTCAATACTTGTCATCTCTTATGTGACTTTCACCTTTCTAAAAAAAATAATATTAGCAGCTCGCAACCGACATGATACCGACTCCATGTCACGGTGTGCGCCGGTCCCTGATTCTCAGTTGTACTGCGCGTGATTCGTCGTTTTGGGCGTGGCGTCACAGACGCTCTCGTGAGTGTGTTTCCGAACGAAGAGACCGAACGCCGGATCCAGCCGGCTTGCTGCCATTTATAGAAGAAACACCTTCACTCTGGGAGCATAGACGTGTATAGAAGGTAGACGGCAGGCCAGGAACAAATTTTCTATTCTAAGCCATTTCGTCGAACTGGAACAGTAAAGAGATGCATGAGCGCCTCGTTAGTAAGGTTTTGAATTGCGTTGTGGGTTGTTCAGAAAACGGCAAATATTCCCAGAAACTTTCTTGTTGCAGGAATATTTCTTGTTCCCAGTTCTCGCTCTTTCGCGCAACCATAATGTTAGACTCCGGTCACATCTGTAAAGAGCGATGTGTTCTTGGCAGCAGCTGTGCTCTTATCGTCCACATGCAGGCTTTGATCCTCGATGCAGGCAGAACTGTACGTGAGTTGCATCCAAAAAAGGTTTTTCGGTTATCATATTAGCCAAACAAGGTTCTTCTCTCATCACCGGGTAGCAACCACTGACACCGCTGCGTCTGGGTTACCCCGCGATGATAAAACATGCATTATTCAGCTAGTCAGCCGGTTAGTTAGATAATACATTCTTCTGACCGCAACATAGACGAGGACGGACATGCGCGTCATAAAAACTGCATGTTGACAATATAAACTGATTCTAATCATTTAATCAGGCCCCAATTATTAATGCCAATTTTATAAATTGATTATTTTCCAAATGGCCAACCTTTATGTTCACGAAAGTGGGCTTGGATGAGACGCTGTCCTTGGTTCACTACTGTGTTTATTTTTATGAAATAATGATCTTCAAAACGTGGCAGTTACTCTTGGTCACGGTATAGTTAGATTCACGTTAATGCGGCTACTTAAATCAATAAATCGGTAATAAATCTAGGGACGGCGCTTTTTCTTTAGATTATTTTTTTCCGTGTTTATTCAGCGTATGTGTTCGATGCCCCGCTATAACCGAGAGCAAAAAAAAATTATATATATATACACCCGCAAAATGTTCTGCATTCTATGTTATCTGCTGCTGCGTTCCAGCGGCGTCATCGCGGTTGAAAGCAACCTTTCCTCAGTGCACCCTGCATATTTTAAGCGTCCCTACAGCAGACTTTGCTTTGTTCACATCGCAACGCGCTACCCTCGAAAGTCGCTCAAAACGGGGGCTGCAAATATTATCACTTTTTTGTTTTTTCATTCGGAGTTAATCCAGCCTCGGAACTGAAATCTTAAGCTTGAACCTTTCTTTCTGACCGATACTTTCTCTTTTTTTTTTCTTCTTTGCATCTTTGTTTTGGTAAGCGTACTTATGCGCGTAAATTATGTACAGATGCTCCGGCCACCCACATTTTGTATTCGCTGCGGAGAGCCGCGCGGAGCGTGGTAGGGGTCACCAGTTTCATTCCAACGCGAACCAAGGAAGATAAATCAAACATTAACGCGCACCAAGGGCAAGTTCTACATCGGGTGCGTCCTCGGAGTACTGCGTTATTAATGACCGCGCCCTTTCAAAAATGCCCTGGCACACCCAGTCTTTGTGCAACCGATGCTCCTCGGAGGAGCCGCTTCAGGCACGCCCTGGAGATAAAAGCTGCCGAAATCATTTGTAAATTGCGCGTGGCGCTGGCTGAATGAGACGCCTCGTGCGCTAAGGGCAAAGACGCGTGCCACGTTCCCGGTTCGGCGACCATTGGAGCATTTGTTTTCATTACTAACATAAATAGCGTAGCACCAACGCAGACCCAAAGGCATCCAAGCGCGGCAGAAGCCACGCTGTATAGAAGACGATTTCTTGCCCCCGGCTCTAGTTATGTCAGCTTTATATTACAAGATACAACACGGTTTGTTTTGAAGATCCTTCCATTGCCTTGATGTTTCCGACTCTTACAAGCACGCTGCTTTAGCGTCAAATTCCTCATCGACACAAGCACGCGCGAAGAAGCGCCCGATCGCGTATTTTCAGGCGCTGCGCACAGTCTCTAAGTCTAAGGGCGCCGCGGGTAATCCGTAATGGGAAGAAGGCACTTGTTCGCACTGCTTCTCGTTTGTTCCTTTTTTTTTTTCATCGCTTTCCTCATCGCGAAATTGAAATGATTGGAGTAAGGGGAGTTCTAGGTTTAGAAAGACGCATTTCAAATAGGTATCGCCGGAGTGTCCGGGCACAAACCTCGTCCTTTCCAGGGCCACGATGGAACCGTTGAGTAATGACGCCTCTATTCTCGCTGCTTCTGTTTCGTTCTTCGTTTTGTTTCCGTATTCTTTGTCGTGCGAATGGGGTCACAATGGATGCCCGTTGCCGCAGAAATACGAAGCCGCCACAGTCTGCGTAAGGTTCCCTGTTGCAGGGCTCTGCTATACAGCCACTAAAAGCGCGGTCGAAGCCATAAAAATATCCCGACCCTCGAGGTGCGCGTTGCTTGTTGAGGTAAGCCTCCTCACCTGCCTCTGCTTGCTTTTGTTCTGCCGCCCCCGCTCCTCGGATGTCGGTTCCCAGCTTTCCCACCAAGCGGCACCGAGTCGCTGGCGACGAGTGGACCCCTGGGAAGAAGGTTTGCAACACGCATTGCTCGAAAATCACGTGCCGGGTCACCTGGAGTCATGAACCCATATGAATGGCTCCCCCTACCCCTCTTCCCCACGGTGGCTCTGCAACTGTAAAATTGATTTTTGATCGATGGAGCCAACGTCTGAGGGCGACCAAGAAACAAAGCTGCACCACGTTACACCGACCTCCCTCCCTCCTCCCACTATACGCTTCGGTATTGGTTTCTGTGCGAGGCTAGAAAATATCCAAGCGCGGAGCACCAGTGGTTCGTTTAGAGCTCTTTTTTTCTTAGCTTCGTAATGTATCCCCGCGAGTGCTGCGTTTGCAGAAACTTTTCTCTCTCATTTTTTTTTTAGTTCAGTTGTTTTTATCGCTGCGAAAACTGCAACAGTAAAGCGAACGAAGGATGAAAGGTCGCAGTGCTTCTCAATGTGCGTCACTATACGTCGTCCAGCGGTACCACTCTCAAAGTTCTAGCGCGCAACTTTACCCATTGCGCAAAGGTAGCACTACGAGGGACAGCGGCAGCTCGGTGAGATGAGCGCTTCGCGGGAAAAACGAATAAACGATCTACGCAAAAAAAAAAAAAAAACAACAGCTTCATATTTCAGAGCTAGATAAAATACAAGATTTCGAGTACGAAGTTGGCACCCAAGGTGTGAAGAGAGAACTTTTCAAAAATAATAATAATAAACGAAAAAACCAGAGCGGGTGCTCGAGCCATCAGCACTCTAAAGTGGGTTTCCTCCTTCCGAAATCCTTGCTCGTCGCGTTAGATGGGTGAGGCATTTGCTCTTGACGCCAGCAATAAACCTGCTATAGAATGGGCGCTCCTTTTTCACCTCGCCCTGTTTTCTTCCATTCGACTGGAAACCATACGGTGTGGGGAGGCGCCTCTCACCAACCCGAGCTTGCGGGATACTAGGTTGTCGCCCTCTATTGCGTGCAAGGAGACTTGGGAGTTATGTGTGCAACCTATCGGCGAAATAGGCGCCCGAGCCCCTTCCCGACTCGAGGGATCGATGTGAACTGCGCCACGAAATGGAAGCGAGTATCGGAGGAACGTAAATCGAGGAGCTGGAATTACTTGACAAAGCGGATTTTCGGGATTTAATAACGTGCACGAAAGAAAGTTGTAGGAGTATTCATGAGACGGGGGGGAGGAAGGGGGAGGGGGATAAAAAAAGAAAAACAATCGGTCCTCTTCACAAAAACATCATGTACAATCGGGATAGCGAGGCCAGGAGAGGCAGAGCTGCGATGCCGTTATACCAGACGTTCCTTTCGAAATGCAAACAGTTATCGGTGGTTTGGGAGGCAGCGAGCCATGACCACCCTTCGGATATGACGGTGTATGGAAAGAGCTTCACTCGTGCTTACGTTATGCTAGAAGCAAATGCCAACTAACAGTCGCACCAGCGTGAGAATACTCGTTCGTAGCAAGCAATTACGCAAAACCGACAAAAAGCGCGAGCTGCAGGAATGGTATTTCATTTCTTTCATTCAGTGAAGTTGTATATTAGGCACGCGTCCCACAATTCGTGATGCTGGAACGGGGGAGATATCTCATTAAATTGTTAGACATATCCTATCAACCCGCTCAGGTGAAAAATTTGCGGAACTATAATTTTTCTCTGCACGCTTTCCGTGAAACCGGTGCGAGTTCTAGTTTCGACTGGTCTCTAAGCCCTACTGCTCAGACAAAGAGAAAGAGCGCGAAAAAAAAACTCAGGAAAGCTAGGGAGCTTCATAGTGCCTTCGTCTAGCCGTTACAGACCCTTTTATTGAGTCTAGGGAATTTCAGGCGCCAGATAATTTCTGTGAGCAGCTTCAGATCCCAATATATGCTGCGGCTAAGCTGCATGCTTTGTACTGTGAGGGCGAGAAAGGCACGTGCGAACGGACAGGCTGAGATATTATTAACCAGCAGGTGTTCCAGTTGGTCCTCTTTCTCTGGAGGAATACAGAGAAGAACGAACAGGTAGAGGAAGAGAGGAGAGTGATAGTGCGTAATGAGCACACAAAATGAAACGTGCTGACTGTGTGGACTCTGCGCGTCTCTCAACGCAGTCATCATCGAGAAACGACGCAGCGCTTGACAAGCCTTCGGGGACTGACAATAGGTGGACAGAGACCGTGTTGTATATGACGTCTTCAAGGTGAATGCACGCCTGTCAGCTCGGTCGGGTGCATTAGCTTTTCGTGCTGCGGCCATTACTTGCTTTCTCGTGAAAGCCGCATCGGAGGATGGAGAATTGAAAAACTAGCAACAGCAATGTGCTTTTATCCTCGCAAGAGCGAAGCTAGTTGGTGGACCGTGATAAACGACACAACAGCAGTTTCGTTTCTCAGAGCTTTTATCCGTATCAAAAAATAAAGAGAGAAAATGCTTCGGTGAAAAATTAAAAACTAGTCACGTTTGGGGATGTCACCTTCACATCGCTTCAGAGTGCCCAAAGTCCACTGCACATAACGTGCAACTTGTGCATGAATCCGGCTTTATTTTGTAGTGGTGGTGGCGAGGGTTGGGGTGGAAGGGGGGCGATGTGGAGACTATTGTTCGCCCCTGAGAACCTTGGTAGCTTCATAGATGTCTGAGCGTCCGAGTATAAGGCTCAAAAGAGGACTCTGTGGTTTGGAGAATTTTGACCAACCCTGTGATACTTCGGGCAAAATAGAAAACAGAGTATACTTAACTTTGTTGCTGCTTCCGCATGCTCGTACAGTTGGCGGTAGTCAGAAGAAGTCGGCGGCAGCGCCTTACGGATTTTTCATTTTAAAACGTTCTGGCACGCTAGTCGGTTGGATACACTCGGAATGAACACCTGTGACTTGGAAACAGCGCTTCTGCTTGCGTCTCTTTCTTTTCTTTCGTGCGTGTGCTTATGTGCGCTGCTGTTCCCAAACTCTCCATTTCATTAAGATGTAATCAAGAAAAAATAAACAAAAGAAGACACATCACTTAAAAAATAACACTAGGGCATTCTCGTAACAAAAAAGGCGCACAGAACTGAACACTAAAGGATGTAGTTAACATGGAAGTCACTCGGTATAGGCCATTGCACCTCGAAGCTTTATTGTCTGAGCTGTTTATAAAAAGAAAAATAAAAAAAGATATCCATGGGAACGAGAACCCTGCCTTCGATGCTTGAAGCAGGACGGTCCGAAAATACTCTCCAGAGACAACAGAGCATTCGTCGCCAAGTACTTTAAACTTGTTGAAATTAAAGTGCAGACATGAAGTTCCTTACGCGTACTTGTAAGGGGATATGAATGAGCTACGCAAGCTAAATAAAGGAACGCGTATATTTTCTACTGCACCCGCTGGTCTAAGATGACACTGTAGCTCGGCACGCAATTCGGATTCTCTGCGAGGGCACTTTCAGCGCCACCAGCACATAGACGCAGTCCAGTTGGGCCGCGACCATCAAAAGAAAGCGAAAGAAAGGAATGATAAACGGACGTGCGCGGATTTTGCCGGCTATGCTAAATGCACCGGACGGTCTTATCACCCTTCGAGCAGGGGCCGCTGGGATGTAAGTCTCTCGTATATTACGTGCGTTTGCCGAGCAGCGACAAAAAAACCCTGTACGCCAACAAGAAACAGGGTCCATTGCGTCAGGGGGGAGGGGGGGGGGGGGGGGGGGGAGGCGGAAGCAGCAAAAGAAAAAAAATCCCGGCGTCTAATACGCATCGCATATTGGCTGCTCGGTGAAATTATGCCTCACAGAAGGAATGAATAGAGTATCGAAAAGTCCCCACAAAGTGCGAGCAGCGGTTCACTGTGCTTAGCACCACCGCGGCCGCGGCATTAAGCGCACGTGCCGCACGACACGCGGCGATAGCGGGTGAAGCCGTTGAGCTAAGTGCGCTTTCTTCCATCGCACTCCTTCGCAGCGTCAGTGCGCTGGGCCGCTGGGTCGCCGCGTTTCCCCAGAGGAACACAGCAATATCCGCTCGCTGCGGGCGACGTCGAAACTTGCCCAGCACCTTGAAAGTGAGTGGCCGCAGTGAAACGCACTCCCGGACGTTCAAATACACGAACGTGCCCCGACTGCGCGACGCCTGGGTCCCCGCCCGGAGGTGCCAGATTACCGCTCGAGGAGACGCCACGCCTCTTAAACGCCTGCGGACCCGACCGCTTTGTTTCAGACCACGTTTCAGACCGAAAGGGGTGAGAAAAAAAAACCAGTAAGTGTTGCTAACGCTCGCGCGCACATGGTGACGCGTTTACGTAAGAACTCGAGCGCCACGAGTGCGCGGGCGAGTGGGTGCCGCTAAAGGAGTGGTGGTTGCGCAGCGAAGTGCCACGCGTGAAGACGTTGCAATGACGTTCGTAGGCGATGAAAAACTATATCGTTAGCGGGAAACTGTTGAGAGGAGGCTATCGCGCGTATCATTGCGCATTGCGGTGTGGAAGACGGGGACATTGGTAGGCACATGTCTCGGCTCTCGTGACACCTTTCACTTAGTTGGGATGATCTGCCGCAGACTTCCGTAGTACCATCAACACTTCAGCTGAACGAAACAAAGAAGAAACAGCACTTTCTTTTAGATCATACTTAAACCGTCTCGATGATACCACTCCCGGTTATTACTACTAAGTCGTCAGTGGTCATAGATTTTCTTTCCGTCTGACCATATCGCTAGAAACTCCAGTGTCGGTGTTTCGCTGTTCATTAGTATCATTTCAGGGGAAATAAAATAGGAAGTGAGAGAGAGAAAAGAACTTTTATTATGAGCAAAAAACCACTCCAAGCGAACAACGCTGCAAGTTTTCATATGTGATACTGCTGCGTTTCTATCCTTGTGCATTGCTAGGCCACCGTAAGTCTGTTTTTCTTCCCTTTACCTGCGTGTTTTTTCTTTCTTTTTATGCGAACTGAACTTAGATCGGTTAGGTTAGCGCACCTTAAACAAAGCCGCCGTCCAATTACAGAAGCTGATCGTCAGCGTCGCTGTAATTATGAACTGAAACCATCCGCGGGCACTATGTCATTTACTGAAAGTCCGATCGCTGCGATCATTTTTCAGTGCGCTGCGCGTATCCAGCCAGACCATCCTGCCCGAAAATGTCACATACAAAAAAAAAAAATCACCGCTCCGAGGCGCATTCAGGCTTCTTACTCCGCTCCTCCTTTAAGCGCCGACAGGCACTCATTCTAGAATAAAGCACACAAAAGCAGCCCTGCCCAGCCATATCCGTTTTTTGGAAATTGCGCCTTTCCTCCAACCCCGTATCGCTTGCCCGCGTTGAAGAGAGCGCCATCATCCGACTCGCTAATGCCCTGATATTTGATTTGGCGCTGCATAATTTGCGAGCAGCTCTTGTCTTCAGAAAACTGTGAGATTTTTCTAACCGACTGGTATGAGGTTTCTGCGTCGCTGGGATTAGTTTCCTTTGTTTTGGTGTCTTTTCTGTTAAGCTAAGAGAATGAGCAGCGCCGGAAGAGCGAGGAAGCAAAAATGCGGCGCTTTCTTCAGGAGGCTAACAAAGGCAGCAGGGTAGGACATAGGTGTTTAGGCGCTTCCGGTCGGTCTGCCATTCAACCGAAAGCCACGCAGACTTTTTATCGGGCTTTGCGGACAAAACCGCAAATCTCCATTTGCAGCGCTGCTGGGTGGGGGGCTCTTTCGCAAGCAGGGTGCTGCGGCGGAAAAAGCATCATACCGGGGGTGACAGCCGCGGCGCTGTCCGCTCGCTGGAAGCGGCAGGATTAGGCGGCCGCGTGTTTGCTCGCGGAGTGCAGCGGCAACAATGCGATTTTGAAAGAGATTGCGTTTCCGACAGATAGCCTTAGAGGACCCCAATTCTTGTCTTTTTATTATTATTACCATTATTTTTGCAGCGAGCGAAAGGTGCGGCAACCGGGTTCTGTAAGCCCTGCTTTTGTTGCCCTAAGCCCTTCGCGGCGAATTTTTAATGCGTAAGAGCGCACAAGAGGCTATCGTCACCGCAGGGTAAGTGTTATAGCGAAATCTTTCCAAAACGCTAACGTAAGGCGAAACAGTGATGACACATTGAAGTGGTGTCGGCCAAACGGTTATGGTAAATTCATAGAGCTTAAGCAGCGGCATTATGCAGTGCGAGATAAAAAGTAATACTTTTTTATGCAATTCATTGTGCGGAATATATAATGTGCAACGCTCAGCGCGAGGTTACGTTGGGAGAAACGTTGGTTCGAGTCTGGTAATGTATGCTCGCCATTGCAGCAGCAGCTGAATAAAATATTCGTATTTATCGCAGGGAAATTGTCGGCGCATGCTCGGAAGTATTGTTTAACAATCCGCTAGAAGCACGAATTGATTAGGCTGCTTTTTTTTTTACTCAAATGTGTCGCGCCTGGCCTGTTGGACACATCTCGCATACAGCTTCGGTTTCAGTTATCTTTCTTACTGGCGATGTCCTCTCTGAGCAGAATTTTTATTCACTGGTCATAGATGATTTTATCTGCAGTGGGAGGAAATGACCGCACGGTCAGTGCCAGTGCGTATTTTTGCGGTATGGCCATGCTTTACATGAGTTGCAGCAACGTATCTTCGCTGCCTTTAAAATGACTCTAAACGAAAAAAACAGCAGGCTTCATAAAACGCGCTTGTAAACAAAGGCGGAGAAAATACGAAAGTGAAGCCTACATAAAGTGCATACTTTTCTATACATGCACCCGTCTTCCCCAGTGCAGGCCCATTGTTCACCAATCGACACCGCTCTTCTCTCAGCATTTTTCAGGTCTAGCTTCCTTTTTAATGAGCTAGATATAGAACTCCCATGTCGAACAAATCTGTCCGCCCGTCCGTCAGTCTCAAGGAGGTAAAGTGGAGAGGGATCCCCCACTCCACTTTCAGGGGAGGGAAAGGGAATGAGAAGAGGGAAGACAAAGAGAGGGTGGGGAGCAAAGGGTGGCGAATGGCGCAGAGTGGGGAGGGCGTACTGTAGTCGCTGGATTGGATCGGGATTGTGGAGGGAAGTACAGCGTGTCACACGATGACTGACGCGCTGGATCACGCGTCCTGCTCGCGCGGTCTGAACCCGTCATCGGCAGCGGCTGCTCCGTCCGGGGAGCACTAATTATAACGCATATTCTGTTGGATCAATCGCATTGATCGTCAATAATTTGTTTGTTGTTTTCGCAAATGTCTACACCATCGAGCCGCACCTTGTCTACGTAAGGGTTGGAAGCGAAATGTCTATGCGCGTAGACAAGTACCAACCGCGGAATTCTTGGCACCTCCAATGTTACAACTTCTACTGCAGCGAAGCACTGCTTACGTGCAAGATAACATTCGACACCAGAAATATAAAATGGCAGTTTTTTCCTGTTGAGAATGTAAGGACCGAATGTTGCCTCTTATATCTTGTCGAAGTCTACGAACCGGCCTATAAAAACGGGAACATGTGAGACGAAAGCACCTTAAAGCTGGATGACCTGACATAATTGGAAAGTTACCACAAAGGAAGCTTACGGCTGCAACGCCTTCGCTGTTTTCGTTTCTACGTTCTCAGACTACTGAAACTGCGTTAGCGCGCAGCATACAGTTCTATTTCGTCTCAGAATTTCCTCACAGCACTGCAAAAGGGCAGGCGCCCCAGACCAGACAGGAAGACGGATACACGTTAGAGGTGTTAACCCCCGTCCTGTCTCCTACTTGCCGTTTACCAGCGACAGCCGCAAGCACTGGACCAACGATCAAAAAGGGCGCTGTCTTAGAGCACAATAAAATCATGCCATGCTTTGGCATTCTTTTTCGAGTCAGCAGTGTCCTCTAACCCTGTTGAACTACGCCGCAAGATCAGAAGGAGTGACAGGAAGAGTAAAAACTTTGCTCCGGTGCCAGCGAAGGGGTAACGATGGAAATGAGAGGTGGCGGGCAGTGGTGGTGCCTTCATCCTCGTGTTTATATACTGGATGTATCATTTTATGCGACACAGATGGCGTAGATGAGGCTGATTAAGATGTTTTTTATAGCGTGTTAAGTAATTTTCCTATTATGATTAACAAATACTCTCGAAAGGGGTACCCACTAGCCCAAATAATCCAACTTTAATTGCGGTCGTATGCACAACCAACAGCTTTTGTACTAACAAGTTTTGAGGAAAATGAAACAGCCTCCAGAGCAAATACTTGCAGCCTTAACGCGCTCCTTTGCAACCCATCCCAGCATGTTCGAATCCGCCTGCTTTACTTCTTTCGGGTCATAAAGCACCTTCGAACGGCACCACGAAGTGTGTCGCGGACGCCATGTTTGCTAAAGGTGGTGCGCGAACTCGGACGAAGCCGTCCGCGGTGTTGTCGTTTTGTTCCATATGGGTGTGTTCAGAGAAGAACGGTAATCGAGGTACCATGATCATTTTTTGTTTTCAACGAAATAATAACTCCATGTGAAGGGCAAATGTGTTCACACAAAGGAATAGTACCTAGTTTTTCAAGAAAAGTCATAGTATTTTTTTTTATTTTGAAGAAAAAAAGTAACACACTCTTGGAAGCAATGAAAAAACACTTTTTGGGCCTGATAATTTCGAGAAAAAAAGCCCAAAAATTGTTTAATGCATTCAAATAGGCGCAGTATTGTGTACTAGGAAAGTACACGATAACAACATGCATCGAATGCAAAAATGTTGAGTTCCCACTGTTTGGGAGTGGAGTCAATTCTGCACTAATTTACGGTGTTTTTCGGGCCACCCCTTGTGGGGATAGCGGCAATCCATTTATTTGGTAATACGTCTACGCAGACAGAGTCGTGTGCCTGAAAAAGCTTCTTATTTGCAGATGTTTGCGCTGCGTCTAAGATATTGAAGTTGAAAAGATTAAATTAGTGCAGAATGCAATTTGTCTACAGACTTTGTCATAGGACCATCACAGCACTAAAACTCTATAGAGGCAAGAAACGAGAATGTTATTGGACTAATGCGCTCTGCCAATGTCCTGTATAACGAAACTCCATGGAGCAGTAGGCTGAACTCGCTCTAGCTTGTACCTCAGCCTAAAATATGCTGCCAGTTAAAAGAGCAGTTTACCATCAAGGTACTGATATTCACATTCAAAGAAGCCACTAATCTTCAAAGCTTAAATAATAAGTTTTTATGGGGCGTCAGCGGTGGTATAAAATTCATTAAGAGACCATAAATAAAGAAATATAATAACTGAACAATACTCACAACAGCTAATGAACAAAATAACATTAGAACTTTCAAGATAGAAAGTACAGAATATTAGTTTTTGCTGGAATTAGCGAGACGTCGAGAGGTTACGCGAAACAGGGGTCTTATATTAACGTCGAACGCAATAAAAACTGAACTAAAAAGCAAAATAAAACTTTCAAGGTCTTTTCTGAGATCATGCTAAAAGGCCAACTAAAATGCAACTTGTGTAATTTATGAACTAGATTGTTCCGCCTGCAAGCTGCAGTATATATATATATATATATATATATATATATATATATATATATATATATATATATATATATATGCAAACTGCAAAGTCTTTCATTTGCGCTTTAAAACCATAAAACTCACAGTGCAAGTCTACCCATTCTGCCCTTATCTCTTATCTAAACTTGTTTAGATGTTTAGGAACACTCATTTGATAAATTGAAAAACACAATCTTAGAATTTGGGTTTCGATAACACTACTACCGAGACTTCAGAGAAGCCAGAGAAAAAATCCGTCTCGTCAGGCATAAACCAATGCCTAGGTCCGTTAACTTGCATACTTTGACGTGACTGTAACTTTTGTTCCGTTGATAAAATGCGTTATACGTGACGAGAAAAGACGTCTGTATTATGATTGCATGCAGCTGTGAGTCACTGCCCTTTCGCGTGGTTCTATTCATTTCATTAATGCGAAGGCCTTATATGGCTAAGGCGAAAGAAAATCAGTCACCGGAAGTTGTCCCCAGAATGTGCCCACAGGAAGTGGTACCTCTCACGTAGCCTTATTCGAAAAAAGAAATTCGCCGGCATTGGGGTTCGAAACCAGGCTCTCTCCATGTCAGGCAGGCAGGCAAAGCAAATGCCATGAGGTTTTTTTTTTAACGTGGTATTTATAACAATGATGCGATGCTTTATGTACATGAGCTATCTGCAAACACTAAGAAGACAGTCGCACATCAACACATAAGCAACGAAGCACGAGAAAAGATTCAATTCGGAACACATAGCTAATCCAGCATAACATGACAGATCTAAGCAACAAAGAATTAGAAAAAGCCAATGAACAACACAGCACTAAGAGCGAGTACCACTCCGGTTGATACAGGTATGCCACGAAAGGTCGTTTGTTCAAGCGTGTTAGAAGGGGCATGAAGTGAAATGGTTGCGGTGCGTATGACGGTAAACTGTGTTGGGGATGTGTACTGATGTTAGACAACGATGAGTTGCAAAATAAAAAGTTGCTGACGTCCTCCATCAGTCACGTGATAAGTATCACGTGGTAACAATACTTGCAGAAAAAAGTTGCTGACGTTCAAATGCAAACCCTTTCGCATTTCTCCAATGCAGCAGACTTCGGTGCTCTCGAAGCTTTTATTTTGAGTCTATAGATATCGCAGGCTACGCATTATCATCCAGAATGTAGCTTCGCCTCGTGTGTTTTTGTACCGCTCCTTTTTACCCATTTGTGCGCTCCGCATCATTCTGCCACCTTGTAAGTTCCCCACCCATATATGTTCTCTTGGTATTTTAGACGACCCCTAATGAACAATCTTAGCGTATTTACCAATGCGTGATTTTGGCCCCACTTTATCTTGGTGTTTTTTTCTTACATCTTCACCATCACTTGTGCAGATAGTGATAACGTCAGCATATAAGTTTAAGAGACTGCATGCAGCTCTATTTCTTCTGATGAAGGCCAGTTCCGGCCGAAACTTCAAGTGCAGTGTTCGTTTGACACGTCTGTTTTCTTTCGTGTATATATGTATATATAGAAGTTGTAGAGGAACTAGCAAGGAAATATTTATTCAGT